>NW_005871081.1:580165-717697 GCF_000147115.1 Myotis lucifugus
CCTCCCTCCCTCCCTTCCATCCTTCCTTCCTTCCTTCTTCCTGTCCTTCCTTCCTTCCTTCCTTCCTTCCTTCCTTCCTTCCTTCCTTCCTTCCTTCCTTCCTTCCTTCCTTCCTTCCTTTTTAAAGACCACCATAAACTGGAGGGAATAAATAGAGAAACAGGGCAAAGAAACCTTAAAGACGCTTAGCAGCAACTCCTGACTAAAACATGTGCTTACGCCTAAACGCTGTTTTCCCAGTCACTGCTGAAAGCAGATGATGGTTAAATACCTTGGCATTCTTTGTGGAGTGAATTCATAAATTCACAGTTATCAGTCCTATTGGGACTAAGGGTGACTAAGAATTAAAACAGGGAATCCTAAATGTTTAGGCCACATGACCATCTTTAAGATTCTAAAATCATGACTTGAAATAGAACGACTCTGTTCGCACCCATGGCTCTAACAGCTGTGTATACTGAATGGTATGAAAGAATTTTTTTTTCTGATACTTCATCATTTCAATTACTCATTGCTGTTACCAATAGCCTTCTCTTGGTGAACTTCTAAAATTGTGGCAATGGAAACAAAGCTCAGAGAACCCTAAATGAATAGAGCAGAATCAGGGCATGCTATGGGTACCATCTCACCCAGAGTTTTGTTCCATAAAAAGGGGATAGTGTTGCCTCATGACAAAGAAGAGAAAATTGGTGCTACACCCCATAGTTAATGTGACAACATGCAGCTAATGAGCACTTAATGATCTCCAGTCTGCTCATTTTTGTCATCCATTTGAGAATGTCACTTGTTTTATACTTTAGCCCTATGGTGTAGGATTAGCTTCGTGCTAAAGTGAATTAATCAAGGTTTTAAAAAAAATCTGAACAAAAGTGCTAGAGAATGTGTACAGATATGAAGAGACTGAACATATATACACCTGTTCGGATAATGTATAATTAACTTAAAAGAATTTTTGGTTGAATGTGTGAACTGGCAGTAAAATTTTACTTTACATTTGGTAAGACCTCTACCTTAACATGGAATATATTTTTAACCTGAAGTCATCCTTGGGGGATTATTAAAATTCCTGGGAAATAAATTACTACCCTTTGGGCACAAAACGAACATCACTTTTGAAATGGAATTAAGGAGTTCTATTTCAAAACCTGCAGATCCAATCATGAATGTATCTGTTATATATACATATATATACATGTATATGCACATATATGCATATACACACATATACATATGCACACATACATACACACATGTATATACATATACACACACTTTTTTAAATCACCACTTCATTTGTTTCCATTCTTTTGTGTTTTCCCATAGAAGTTCTCTTTTCTGTTCTTCATTTAGGTAAGTGCATTCTAGGACTCAGAGATTCCAAAAAAGAGGTAGAATTTGTCGGTTAAAAAAATTTCAAAGATCTTTCTGTCATTCTAATGTTCTACAGATGAGATCAACTTTGCAAAGAAGTTCATTCTGATGGCTGTTAATATGGCAATGACTGAGTGAAAAATATTTTTCTCATTTGCTGACTTCCTGAAGAGGACACCCACAGCCTTGAAAGAATCCCTGAGTCTACTGCTTCCTTTCACACTGAAATTACACATCCCCAGCACCCACTCACCAAAGCTTATGCTTCATTGCAAGTAAGAATTCATGTTTCTTAAAACAATACAGAATAAATAAAAGCCTATGTACTTTGGAACTACAAGGAAGGGTGGAAGTAAAATGTTTATCTTTCGACTTATAAATGTTTAGAACAGACTAGTAGTTTTGCTATATCATTATGGACTCCCAGTGACTACAAAAATTCAACAGGGAATCTGCAGTTCACTGAACTAACCATAGATGGCGACACAGTACGCAGCTCCTTAAACCCATAGAGGCACAACTAGTCTTATTGGCTCAGTGCCTGAATTTTTACCATTAGAGAGTTCTTCCTTTGCTTAAAGTATTATAGCATTGAGGGAACCATTTCAAGATTAAATACTTTTGGAAGGGATAGAAATAATTTACCAACCATTGATACCTAAGTGCTACCTAACTTAGAAAATGGCTTCCCGAATGCAGTAATGAGTTGGCAAGTCTGAAGGCATAGGATTAGGGTGGAAGAGTAAAGATGGGTGAAGGTCCTTACATGGTGTGCTCTGCTGGAGGACAATCCAGAGTTCTTGGAGTGGATGTCTTGGAGGGAGGAAAGGCTGGCTCCCTAAAGACCCCTTCCACTCAATTCTAAATGTGACTGTAGGGCTTTCTTATATCTCCCCCTGTTTAACTGAGAATGTGGAGCATTTAAAATTCATCTGAACATGACATTCTATGGTAATCTGAGTCAGGAAGCAAGGAAAGGCTGCTGAGACTATTGCAAGTGCAGCCTCTCTTTCCATTTGAAACTGAACACTTAGTTGGAATTTTCTAATTTTGTTATTCAGTAGCTCTTGTAGGTGAATGGGCAAGACTTTTAATTCCATTGTAATAGATCTCATCATTAATGTCTGCTCATAAAAGTTACTGCATTGCATTAGTGTACCTGAAACTGGAATGCAGAGCTGCTCTGGGGTTTCCAGGTGGCCCAGAGGTTCAATGCAAAGTTGTTTTGCACAAAGAGATCTGCAAAAATAACTCTGCCTTTTAGTTTTGATTTCCTTTCTATTGATTTACACTAGGAACATTTAATTCCAAATCTTGGAGATGGCCGACATGGTCATTCAATTGAGGCTTTGTAGTGAAGAGCCCATTAAGAAAGTGGAGAGAGAAGACCATACAATTTCCACTAGGAGGGGGAATCAGGGTTAATTTTATTCTGAGATCAAATTCGTGCCAAAAGCTTAGCAGGTCACAGGCCAATGCCATCACTGAAGTATAAAGGACCTGATGTTTGGAGCATGAGTAGAAAGATGCACCCTCTGAATCTCTATTCATGCAGCACACGCACAACTTGGGAAATGAAATTCTGAGGACAACAGGAAATAGAATTGGGCGACTGCGGCCTAAAACGCTGTGCTTACCTATTGCAAGTTGAACAACAACCGATTGTTCCATTTGTGTGTCTCTTCAAGTTTTTATTTGAAATAATGGAGTGCAATTTTAAAAATTAATCTTAATCTTAAAAAAAGATGCTATTTCCTCAGATGGACACAAATCTGACAATCGCATGATAACTGCTCTGCCTCCCAGGAAGTCATTACCTTTATATGGAGAAAGAACTTCGTAGAGACGGGAGACCTGTTGCCCAGGCCATGCGTACGGGGTCTTTCTTCACCAATCGCCAGTGGAAGTACTCCGTGGATAGCTGGGCACCAAAGGAAAGGTAATCTTGACTTAGCATAATGATGTGAATATTTACATGACCAAAACCCTAGATTATCTTACAGGATTTTTTTTGCCGGGGGTGGGGGGTTTGAAAGTTTTCACTTTGGAGGGAGTGAAATCTCATGAAAGTTTGGTCTTCTAATGTTTTCAGGTGTATTTCTCTGCACTACAAGTTTCACATTAGGATTCACTGTCAAGGGTGAGACTAGCTAAGGTGTGTGCGCTCCTGGAGGACCCACTGGGACATGCATGCCAAAGGCTGCCGGCTTCTGACCCCACTGGCTTTGGAGAAGCTTCAGGTGGCCGTGCCTGCTTTGGGATGGGAGGGCAGCCTCAAGTTCACCTGGGTCCTGAGGCCAGGTGATCCCACCCTCAGAGGGCCTGCCTTGCCTCTGAACTAGTAAACACTCCTTGTTTTGGGAGTGGGCTCCCCTCTCAGACTGTATGTAGAAGAGATGGAGAGAGGGAGAGAAGGCACAAAGGAGACCAGGAAGCAAAGGAGCACTGGATGGGCAGGAGACAGAGGGGGTAGTGACCAAGGTTCCTTAGCTCAGCAGGCACCATTGAACTGGGCTGCCATGGGGGCAAAGTCCCAGTGGTGGTGGCAATGATGACATCTCCTCCATCACATTTAACCTTGAATAATACACCTGATCAGGTGCTTTGAAGTAAAAACACCTGTAGCTTCTTTGAAAGCCTACACATCAGGCCCCACAGCCCCAGATGTGGGCCGGTGCACCACCCCACCTTCCCTTTCCTGCAGTCCTGCCTCCTCCTCCTCCCACTCTGTACCCCCATCAGCTCCCTGCGCCCCTTTTCAACCACTCACTGCATCTATGTGTATGTGAGAGGCAGGGGGTGCGATGTTTAGGAGCGAGACAGCCAGGTTCAAATCCTCTGCAACCTCAGGTAAGGACCTGGGCTCCTTATGCCTCAGTTTCCCCATCTGTATGATGGGGTCACTGACACCTATACCCCTGGTAGGTGTGCAGTGTATTGTTACTGGGTAGCCATGCGGTGTGGTCAGAGGTCAGGTCACTTCCCAGAAACCATTTTTGGCAGCTCAATGAGCAAAAGCTGGTTGACCAAGGCCCCTATGCTTGGGAATGGTACTCTTTATTGGGCTCTTGGGTCAGGGTCTGTCTTTTCGATCCCCTCCTCATCTCCCCACACAATTCTCTGACCCTCACCTGACTCCAAGCTGGCTCTTTGACTAGGCTTCAGTGAGCCACCCTGATGCCTGGCTGGGCTCCTTCAGGTCACCAAGTCAGGTGTTGGTGTCAAACCTTCTCCTGGCACAGCTCCCTGCTGCCCCTGAGGCAGGCCACTCTTTTAAAGGATTTTAAAAAATGATTAGAGCCTTAGAAGAGCTGGATGCCACCTACCCTCCAGGATCTAATCTGTCTCTGGAGAGATGACATGCTCTACTTGTGTTGCATAGAAATGGCCACCTCCAGACAGTATTTCAAAATGACTTTTTGATATTTGGTAACTTCTCCATTTTTTTTTCAAATTTAACTGAAAACATCTTTTATACCAAATCTTGTCACTCTTTTTCACCCCCTCATTTTTATTCTATCTGTTGCCCATGGATTTGACTTCTGAATGTGTTTCAAGATTTTTCTCTTCTGAAAACATGACCTGGAATCCACCTCATTGTACCGTAAAGTTCCAATAGCAGAGCAAGGTCCACCTGCTCCTTGTGAGAGGGTGAGAGAGAGAAACTCAATGGTAGTCTCTGAGGTGAAGCGTCCTCAAGAAGTGAGGCTACTAAGAATTTCCGAAATAATTTTTGCTATTGTTTGGCTGAAAACAAGGAATGTTTGGGGGTCAAGCAACGAGATCGATGCCTTCTTTCAAAAAGCAAGCAGTCCTTACTACGCTGTCATCTCCAATGCCTGGCGGACGCCACAGCTCCAAGGACAAGAGCTACGAGGTTGGCTGCGCTCTGAGGCCTCAGAGAGCTCCTTGTTCTGAGAACGCTGCAGCTTGTATTAAAAGTCAACATTCTTGCTATTTACTGCCCTTGTGTGCTCAGGTCAGGACGCAAAACTTTGATGGCTTCATTAAGCTAGCAGCTCTTCAGTGTAGGCATTAGCTGACTGTAGATGGCCTCTCGCTTTATCCAAAGGGTTATTTATTTTTCATGGAAAGCATGTGTGTTTTCTGCTGAGAGAATAGAGGGCTGCCTTATTGAACACATCTATTAGGTAGTAATTTGAATGCGTTACAAAGCAAGACTATGCCAACCCCATCGAAAACGAATACCACCATTTTTTATAACAAGCAGGTTGTAACTTCCCCTTGCCTGGAATGAAAGTCATTGCTAATATGACTAACCAACACCCGTGAAACACAGTATTGCAGTTAACTTTAATAAAATAAAATAATCTAAAAATAAAGTGTAATAAAAAGACATTAACTTATAATAGCATATATTTCAAAATGTAAATCCTTGGGCAAAAGGAAGTGGACAAACTCTTGTACCTTCTTTAAATGAATCCATTTGAGTTTAAGAGAAGTAGAGCAATACTCAGCTGACAGTTGTTAACACTTTTGTTTGATAGGGCTAATGGATAGATTTGTAATCATGTACATACTTACACAGAGAGCCCCAGGAATGTACACGGTACACAGATGCAATCTGCTGGTGTGTCAAGTGCATCAGCAATGGTGGGATTTTCCATCCGTGGCATGATTGTCCAAACTGGCGAACAACTGTTGATAAAGACCTGAATAAAATAAAGTACTCTCTCCCCTTGATTTACAAAGTCATTGCATTGCTGGAAAATCCAGTTGATGCTAAAACCATGCAACAAATATTTTGTGTTTGTAGAAAAATCCAGAGTCGGGTTTGCTGGATATCATCCCAATTTTCACCCACCAACTGATCTAAATGAAAATGTGCAGTGGGGCACTCAGAGGCCACAGCCTCGCCCTGGGAGGGGCTCAGACCCTGGGAGCATGAGACCCTAAGCTGTCGCCAGCTCAGCAGGCACTTCACATCCAAAATATTTCTCAAGGTTTGTGGATTTTTTTGAGCTCTAATAACATCTTTGAAAAATAATACCTTAAGCCTTGAGCAACTCAAGATGCTTTACAGACGTGCAGATGAAGCTCTGGAGGGACACTGAAGCAAAGTGGCCTTTGAGGAGCCTGAGCAGTAGACCTTCTTCCTCTGCTCCTTGAGGACTCAGTGGCCAGGTCCAGTGTAGACCAAGCATCTTCATCAGGAGGCCATAGGCCCAGTGGTTAAAACCATCACCCTGAAGCCAGAGGCCCATCTTTCAAAGCCATGTTGTGCCTCTCTCACTGGCAGTGCAGCTTGTCTGTAGCATCTCAGAGCCTCAGAGCACCCACCTCCCCTCAGGGCTGTGGGGATTAAAGGAGAGAATCTGAATAAAGTGCTTAGTGTGGTTCCAGTCCCTGATAAGTGCTCAATGCATGTTCGTTACAATCCTGTTGATTTTCCCTCAGTTGTTGGCAACATTATCCAATATAAAAACCATCTCTAGCAAGAGCCTTTTAGCAAAAGCTCCTATTTTATTCAAATTGAACAAGAGTGCACAACATCTCTGCCACCTGGCAGACACAGACCCTCTGAGACGGAGCTTTTATTGAGTTACATACGAGTGTAGAAATGCTTTCTGTCTTCTGTTGAAATGAAACTCCTCAAAATAGAGAGAAATATAGTAATTGTTTCATGAACCCCAAACTTCCATTCCAGACTCGGTTAAAGTTTTAATTTTGCTGTAGACATGAACTAGGAAAAGTAGCCAATGTTGTTTCCTCAAATCTGATTGTGGATGCGTCTCAAAGATGCTAGCATCTATCTTTCCCCCGCTGTGTTCACAATGTGGAGTCTACTCCTCCACCCCCATGAATCTGGGCTGGCCTGTGACTTTTTTCACCCATAGAATAAGGTCCTGAGAAGTGTCCTACTCTCACCTGGTCTCTTGGAAATGCGTGCACAGAGACTGCCATCTGGTAAGGAAGCCCAAGACAGTTATGTAGAGATGGGGGGAGAGTAGGTGGAGAGAGAGATGGCCCAGCCCTTACATACATTCCAGCCTGTGGACAACTCCAGCATCAGCCACCATCTGATTAAACCATGAGAGGGATCCCCAGTCAAAACCCTCCAATTGAGCCCATCAACCCCCGTACCTTGGAAATAACAGTATGTTGTTATTTTAAGCCATGACCTTTGGGATGGTTGGTCAGTAGCACTAGATTGCTGAGTGTAAGGTTTGTGATGAAGGCTTGGCATAAATATTATGGCCAATGTCAGGAAATACAGTGTTTGTGGAGGCTCATTTACCTGAAGTAGGGAAGATGAACCCTGCTCACACCAGAAGAACTGTTAGAATCATTTACAACCAGGCACAATGACTGCAACCATATTTAACCATCAACACCTACTACAACCATTTACAATCACCCACAGCCATGTACAAGCATCTACAACCAAACAAAACAAGCCAATGCTCCTCCCAGGTCTTGCGGCCACACTTGTGGACTGAGACGATTCATGAAGCCTGGGCATCAGTGGTTGTGTTTGTCTCTGTCATCAGAACCACAGAACATCTACCCCTATGTTCCTGCAGGCACATCTGGCTGCGAGGAGCAGCAGAGTAGACGGGAGCAAGTACCATGAGGGTTCCAGAAGCAGAGTCCACTGTTTCCCACCTCTCAGTTCTGTCTCTCTGTTCACAAAGAGCCAGCAACTGGGCAGAGCTGGATTTTTCTGCATGTTAATGTGCCACGTGACTACCTGCCCCTGAAAAGGCCAGGTGCTATTTTGTCAGAAGGTTGAAATAAAGTCTATTTACATTGCTTAGAAACTTAGGGTCCCGTTTAACAAAAGAATGTATCCAACCCCACAACAGTGACAGACATTTCGTAGTTCAGACTTTATTCCTTGTTTCCTGCCTGAATGGCAGATAACAGGTACACAGATTGTATGCCCTGAATCACACTTTTTTTAGGTAAATAATTCAGACTCTTTAATGATTACAGTTCATGCATTACTGAAAGATAATATTATGATATTTTTCTCAAGGTCCTTGAAGATCACCAGACTAAAGGTGCAACTGAAATATGTAAAATACGATTATAATTGTTATTCATTTTTTTCTTATTAGAGTAAATGATACGGTTCTGTTCAAGAGAAATGTTCTAGGAACACCTTCTACTAGAGCCAGAGGAAATAATATTGCAGGTCTGCTATGTAAAATCTGAAGGTATTGAACATCTGGTTGGAATCTTGTGCCATGGGTCTATGCAGAAAGGGATGGCTGCAAAAATGTTAACTCCACAACAAAAGAAAAATGAAACAAGTTTCCCTTTAACATCTATAGTAAGAGATATCTGTGTTCTGTAAGACAGAAAATACACCTATATAGGGGTAATTTATTTTTAAAATTCTTAGTTTTGTAACATTAAGAAGCAGAGTGGTAGCTGTTATACAATAATTATATCCACTGTGCTGTTTTGCATTACTCCATTTGAATAAGAACTAAAGAATGCTTTTTACTATGTCAACACATTTTAAATAATGGCATATTACCTTTAATTTTCCCATTTGAATGTAAAGTTTTCCTTTGCTCAGTTATTTCTACATGCAACTTTTACTAAAATATACAGCAAATTCTGAAATAGCTTCAGAATCCCAGTTTAGCTGTCACTGATGTCATACCCCTGTCAGTAACGGCCGGGTTCTTGGCACCTTATTTTTATTTATAAATTCCACTTCATTATTGCAACAAGACACCACAGGTAGTGCATTTGTATGGAATTACTGCCTCCGTTTCTGGTTAAAGTCTCTGAGCCTTTAGCCATAGAGTGCAAAATACCCCCTGATGTGTTCAATAATCACCCAGAAATGCACTGCATGCTGGGGCTTATGGCTTCCATGTATTTAGTGTGACTGTTTTAGAGGGGAAAGGGGGCTATGGTGATTATGTGTGGGGGAAGAAACTCAGGAAAGAATTCACTATGAAATAATGTAATTGCCTATAGGTCTTGAACTTTTGTTTTTAATATGCAGAAACTTTTAAGAAGGTATGATATCTTGCTGCATACACTCTCTCAGGAGATGTTACACATCAGCTTGGAAAACGCATTTTGGCGTGTTGCATCGGAGAGACCTCGGGCTAATTTCTTAAAAGGGTTAAGCTGGCATGTTCCATATTAAATTACCAATGTCATTCAATTCATTAGAAGAGTTTATGGAGTTACAATATGTCTGTAATTTATAGCCTGCTTACTGACAAAGCTTAACGCTAACATATGCCTAATTTGCCAAGGTTATCTCAAGTTCCATTCATCTCCCCCACTAACAATACGCCTCTGATTCCATGCTTCATGGATGAGGTACATGCGGTTTCATATTTAGCGCTATCAATCACAGGGAATTGCCTCCAGCGCCTCGCCTCAGTGTTCAAAGTGATTTCTCTGCAGCCTCTGATGAGTGATGAGAGGACGGCTCAGCCAGTGGAGGGCGTCGTGATCCAGCGTCCCCAGCAGGAACCGGCCAGCTGAGAGCCCTGGTCTGCTCTGGCCTAGTGCTGCTGGCCTCCTCGGAGCCACCAAAGGCGATTGGGAAGGTCATGTGCTGTCCAGGTGGCACACTTGTGGCATAGCCTGGGTGTCCTGGCTCCACCAAGTGTTTCTCCCTGGTGGGGGATTGCACCCTGTCACAGGGTGTCTGCACACGTTTCACAATTTGGATGGGAGAGGGGCAGGGGTGAACTCTCCTTCAGCAATAAGATTTCCGAATTTCCTTGTGTTACTTTTGCATTACTCCATTTGAATAAGAACTTCGCCCCTGCTTCTTCTGTTGTACGCAACCGTCTCTGCTGGGGACACTAAGACCTGAGTTCATTGCTGGGGCCTCCACCTAGAACGCCCCCTCCTGGCTGCCGTGTTCTCCCTGGAGGAGCGATTTTGCCCAAATGTCTGCTAACCTTGTGGATTTCTTGGTGAGAAGTATCAACTGTTCAATATAAGAACTACAATATAAGAACTACATCGTGAATATGGTTGTTTAGTTCTTGCTGTGGGGAAAGAATGCCTTCAAAGTCGATACCCCAGATAGAAACGAGTCTGTGGTGTAAGTTGAAGCCTGTGCCGGGACTTCCAGCATCTGAGGCACTCGCTGCTGTGTCCCTGCTCCTTCTGCGCATGCACCTCGAACTCAGCAACAGGCTCTCAGGCCAAGGGATGGTGAAGCTGTGTTATGCAAATTCCAAATGTTATCGTATCAACTCAGGTCTGTGAGTGATGTGGGAGCATCCATCCAATAGAAGAACATTGTTCTAGAATGTTCCAGAATTACTGGGAAGACACTGACTTGATTTGATGGAAAATGTGACTTTACAAGTATTTGTCACCTCTTGTGCAGGAGACCAGCAACAGTAGCCATGAAAGATGAGCTTACAGGGCGCACAAGCTCTCAAGTCCAAGGACGCAGCGCACACTAGCCTGGGCTTGCCGCACAGATCCCAGTCTCCCGGGGCCTTCCCTCCCAGGGAGGACCCTGGTTCTTTTTCACAGCCCCAATTCCTTTGGTCAGACTTTTATTTCTGTCTATATTTTCATTAGATACTTATTGTTGATTTAAAAACTGAAGCCTGATGTGGTTGCCAGGGGCTGGGGAGGGAATGGGAGATGAGCAGGAGTGTGGAGTTTTGGATTTGCAGGATGAAAAAGTTCTAGAAATCTGATACCCAATGGTGTGTGTAGTGAAACGTACACTTCGAAACCGTTTAGAGGGTACATTTTTTGGTGTGTGTGTGTGTGTGTGTGTGTGTGTGTGTTTACCACAATGAAAAAAGCTTGTATTACCAAGTCACAGGATTGTGACTGTGATGCCATTACAGCGACTCTCCAGAAAACATGCAGGCCTGCGGATCCAGTGGACTGATGGGTAGGAAACTCCTGCTTTGACGTTAAACCCGTGGTCCATTGTGTCCCCGAGGAACTAGTGTCAAATCTCCCCCCAGAAAGAAAAAGCACATTTGTTGATGGCCTGATAGAAAAATCTAAGTCAGGATGGGAGAGACGCACATCAGGGGCAGCGGGGCAAGACTTTCATATATGTCTTCTTAATCAGAAGTTGGAGGCATTTTAGTTTTTTTCTTGAGCCATTTGCTCAAGGGCCAGAGGCGTTTGATTTCTTCCCAGCATCTCTGTCACGGGCAGGGGAAGAGAACGGTGCTGAGACCCAGTCTGTGGGAAGAAGCTATTTTAGTTCTGGGTTATTACATGGCTAATTAGACAAGGTCACTGAGCTCCTTTTAGAGCCTGTCAAGAGAGGCATCAGTGGTCTTTAACATCGGTTTATTATCTTTCAGGATCCGCAATGTGAGGCTGACCCACCCGCGGCAGCTCGCTCACGTGGAGCACCCCCGAGCTTCTTTTCTGTACATGGTGGGTCTGAGCCCAGTCTGGCCCCTCTTCCGGGGAAGCCAGTGGTTTGGCTCCAGTTCAAACTTGGAGGCCGGAGAACCAGGGGCCAATGATGTAATCCCAGTCGGAGTCAAAATGTCCAAGAACCAGGAGCACCATGTCAGGAGGCAGGAGACGATGGGTGTCCCAGTGCAAGCAGGGAGCAAATTTTCCTTCCTCCACCTTTGTGTTCTATTCAAGCCCTCAACAGATTGGATGATGCCCACCCCGTTGGTGAGGTCCATCTTCTTTGCTCAGTCTACGGAATCAAATGCCCATTTCTTCCAGAGACAGCCTCATAGAAATAATGTTAAAAGCAGTTTTGGCATCCCTTAGCCCAGTCAAGTTGACACATAAAATTAACCATCTCAGGTATAGATATAGTTATTGATTTGTATCCACCCCCCACTCCCGCACATACTCACAGGGGTTGGTAACCGCAGAAGACCCACTGGGCTGGAAACTATTTGGCCAGCCGATATATGCCCACAACCACCATTTACTGAACACACTTGAAGAGCAAGGCACTGTGTTATTTCCTTTACATGTATTATTTCTAATTTCTACAATAATCCTGCAAAAACATTTTACAGATGAGGATGAAACCACGCTGCAGAGAGGTGAAGCAACTTGCCAGAGGTCCATAGCTCTACGAAGGCAGAGGAAGCCAGCTGGGAGAAGACCATGCTGCCATGGGTCTTGGGCAGCTGCCCTGCGCGCCTCTGGGAGTTCTTCAGCAGCTGTTCCCTTGTGCGCACCGGGCGTTGCTGGTGCTGCCTGACCATCGACGTGACTGTTTCTCCATCTGGCTTGTCCTCCCTGTCAAGTGCAGGTGGGCAGCTAAGGGCGTGGTCTTCTTCGAGGCAAGCAGATCTGAGGCGTTGGGTCCTTGAGTTGTGGGCATCTTGGGATACATGGCTGAGGACCTGGGGTCCTGGCCTCACCGGCTCCCTACAGTGACCGGCAATGGGATAGAGAAAGGACTCGTGAGTTCAAAGGTCCCAGACACCAAGGAGTTTAGAATTTAGCCTCTTGGCAGGGGCGTCTTCAATCGGGGAGACCCCATTAATCCCCCAGGTCAGTTGGGAGAGACCATCGTGAAGCCTGGGAGAGATCAGGCCTAGCCAGGAAGGAAGTCGTAGGACTAGAGAGAAATGGTTTAACAGATGGAAGGTATCATGGAAACTAAATCTATACAACTTAAAAAGAAACCTTTGTAGGTAAGGGGACAAAGGATGATAGAGGGGTAAGTGGGGTCCTAAGGTGCCCACGCTCTGTCATTGGAAGGACAGTGGTGCCATTTAGAAATCAGAAGGCCACGTGACATGTGGTCGGGGATACACTGGGTAAGTTGTCCATTGAAAGGGCAATGTCTTGGAGGGGGCGGCTAGAGGCTTTGGGATGAAGATTTCGGCCCCTAGCAACCGATATTTCTCTTTCTAGACACCCCGGAATGGTTTGCGCATGTGCAGTGCAGGAAGGAGGACGGGGTGTGGGAGATGACCTCTTCAGGTGGGAGCCTCTCTGACAGCTGACTCTTAAGCCCCGATTTCAGGCCACATGTGACGCTCCTTTCCATGGAATTGAGACCAAGCATCTTGGCTCTAAGAAAAAGGGAACCATTATTAGCTGTTTATTTCTCAGTGCACAAGGGCTCAAAGCCAGAGTTCCAGCATGTTCCGGCTGCCCACCTCAGAACCAAGAGCACGATTTCTTCTACAAACGGCCTTGGTGATACTACATGGTTTTCTCTGGGACCATGTCCTCCTTAGATGACAAAGAGGAGCGCGCAGTGTGCGTGTGAACTTGCTGAATGGGGCGAAGGAGCGTTCTTTCAGAAGATGGCATTAGGATGAAGAGGTGGGGACTTCAGAAGCCTGGCGCTGGGGGTACTGACCCCCCTGAAGCTTCTGGAAGTCCCCTTTTGGGAGCCAAAGTCAGTTCAGAACCTCGTCCCACTAGCAGATCACAGCCAGTCTCGTGTGTGTGCCCCTTCAACAACCCAGCACTTGAAAATACAGCATCCGTCTTCTGTGAATGATGGTTGAAAAGCCCAGCCTCCCAGCAGAACAGGCTACACAACATCTTTCACTTCGGCTCAAGGACGGAGAAGATTCATTAAAAAGAAAAGAAGATAAAAAAAAAAATCCCCGTCCATGCCTTTGACCAGGCAGCCCTCGGTGACAAAAGGCCGCCTCTTGTTTCACTCCCCGAGGAGGGTGAGGCCCTCATCACGGGCTGGGAGGCCGGCTGCTGGGTGCAAGCTGCCAACTTTGCAGCGAGCACAGGCGCTTAATTATTGGTAAATTTTCCTGCTCGGGGCGAGTTCTTTGGCAGCCTCACGCCAGCACCTGTGTGCTCAGACCTGGGGCCCGGACGTCCCCGCAGATGTCGCGGCTCTTTTGTTGATTTCCTATTAGTGGCACTTAATAGGCAGGGGCCGGACAGCTTTGCTAAGCGCCCGGCGATGGACAGCAAACATTGTTCCTGCGGTGGGCAAAGGGTCAGACTGTTTCTCCTGCCTCCAAAGCTGAGCCAGATAATTGCTGGTGATTAGCAATTTTAATTACCAGGTGCGAGGGGTCGGGACCCCCTTCTGTAATTGGGTAGGTTGCGAACAATCTTGTAGATGTGACCAGGGACTGTATTTTCCCAATATGCTCCGGGTGTTTTAAAGTTAATTAAATTAGAGCCACTAAAATCACCAGAGGCAGCCTGGAATCTGATGAGCCAGATCAAACACGTTTTCGGTAGAACTTTAGCTTTCAGTGAATCTTGAACACAAGGGCTGTGCAGCGCTCTGTTGGAACTAGCTCACCAGGCGGTGCTGACTTTCTAGGGGGTTCTTAGGACCACAATGAGCAGGACACCAAAGTCTTCCTCGTTCAGGGCGGAAGGGTTGATCCTACCGCCAAAGGGCCCTTTTCCCTTACTCCGCCTGATTGCCTCGTTAATGCCTAATGCAAGTGATTGTTTGATGTTGATAAATATCCCCCCTCCCCCATGCCTTTCATAGAGGCCAGGAAGCCCGTTCCTAGCTTTCAGGCTCTACCAAAGATTTCCTGGGGTCCCTATGGCCCTGAATGCCACCTGCAGTGCACACCCCTCTCTCTCCAGGGGACTCTAGGATTTAAGAGCAGGAGAGAGAACTTGCACTCAGAATGTTGCTTTCTCATGGTGGGTGTGCCAACAGGGAATGGTTTCACTGGAATGCTCAGGAAACAGAAATCAAGCAGCTAAGACACACCCTTTACTCAGGCACTGAAGAGGGAAATTGGGAGAGAGGATGAGACACCCTTTGGCAGTAAATTGAGAACAAAAACATGCACAATAACGGAGCCTTATTCTCTGACCCCTTTTACAGGGTCTCAGGAGGGAGGAGAGAGCATGGCGCCCCCCCTCCTGTCCAGCTTTGTGGCGGTCCTGAGCCCCCATCCGCCGAGAAGTCCTCTGGGCCCCCACACCAATTCGCCCCAACTGGGAGGCAGAAGGCAGGTGGGCTGCCAGCCTTCAGCCCATGCCCTATTCCAGCTTCGGTTTTCTTGGCCCTGTTCTTAGCGGCTTTAATTAAAACTATTTTCCTTTTCGGCACACTTATTGTGTTCCCTGGCCACAATACAGAACGCTTGCTGCAAGTGCTAACAGGAGTAATTCATTAATGACGGTGGGACTGTAAGTGCCCTGCTTCAACTTCCCACAGAAGGCTTTGTGGTTTCCAAAAGAAAAGACGGCGCCCTCGCATGTGTGGGAGGGGCCCTCGGGGGTGGAGGGCAGGCTCTTGGAAAACTGAGTGGCACAGGACAATGACCCAGGGAAGGTTTGGAGGCGGGGGTGGGATGAGGGGGTGAGGGGGTGCACCACGCAGTGAAGCTCATATGAGCAGGGCCAGGAGGTATGTGTGCCAGGGTAGCTGGTCCCAGGTGGTCCGGGGAGCAGCCTCAATGTTTTGCATGTGCGTATAACAACGAAATGCCAAAAGGTATGTACATTACATTGTGTGCATGTTATGCCTGTACACTATGTATCATATGTATGCATGCTATTTTATGTTATATATTCTCACATATTTGCATCATATGTGTTATGTTTGTGCTATACACGTCTATGCATGTTGCATGCATGTGTTATGTGTGTGCATTAGGTATATAGTTATTGTATGTGTACATTATGTATATTGCACATGTACATTGTGTTGTGTATATGATGTTTATATATATTTTATAATGCTGTTTGTTACATTCACATGTGTTATGCACTGTATGTGCACATGATATACTATGAGCACATGTTATTTAGAGGTATATATAATACACATCACACATGTATACTACGCATGTTATATTTGTACATTGTACATAGTACCTGGTCCTGTTATATGCGTGTGTGAATCATGTCTGTACGTGATGTGTTATGGAAACATTATTTTATACATACAGGTTACATATTACGTGTGTATGTTGTATATGTTAATATTAATGTCTGTTTGAGTCCTAGGGTTATGGTCCTTCTGTGATATTTATGAGGTTGAAGAGGGGATTGGAAGGTAAAGATATCAGTGAGGTGCCTGCTCAGCTGTGTATAAAATGAAACATTCATCCCTACTATGTGTCCCTTACTCCTTTAACTTGTGACTTACTTAAAAAGCACCTGCCTTAACATGTAATTCAGTTTGTGCATCTTTTCCCCAGCCATTCAGCAGCAGCGGTTTTCCTGGTGCCCCTTCCCCCCATTGGTGGTACATGGACCACCGTATGTCTCTCAAGCGGCTGCGTAAGCCCACAGCCCCTCCCCTTTCCCCAGCGGTCTCCTGGGCCTGCGCACTGTGTGTGTCCATGTGGCTCTTTCACCTCCTCGTCTGTCAGAAAGGAGCCCCGTCTCTCCCCCTCACTCCAGGAGCCAGTGGAAGGCTGTAAGTCACCCCTGATGTCTGTCTCTGTCAGGCTGAGTCCATGTATCAGGGCCCCCTTTCTCTACACATAACCCACCCCCAGTCCAGCTCTGTTCCCTGCCTGCCCAGGCCCTTGTTCAAAACAACCTAAGATCTTGCAGCTCCTATGGGAGCTTGCATTTCAAAGAGAAGTTTTTAAAGAGAAAAACCTCTAAAAGTCAGTGGATGCCCTGGGGGAGGGGTGTGATCTGCTGGGTGGGAGGGACTGGGGATTTTAGGTGGGACTCCCTTCCACCCTGAAGTTACATCATGGAACGCAAGCAGCTCTGCATCTGAGCCAATGTTTGGGCTCCCGGAGCCTGACCCAGGGCCACTCTGCAGGAGGCTTCTCCCACCAGGGGCCTCCCACTCACCCCGAGTCAAAGTGCTGTGTGGTGAAGATGAGAAATTTCAAAAAAACAGCCCGTTAAAGTAACCAAAAGTCTGCATGTTGTATAAATACAGCCCACGCCATCTGCTGCTGTTTTGTATCTTTTCATAGACAGCAATATGGTGGAGAATTGTCCCTAAGGCTTCAATAAAGACCAGCTTTCCTGTCTTTGAAAAAAAAAAAGTATCCATTCACATAAAGAGCATTTGTCTATTCTGCCCAGCACTGTTGAGGTCTTGTGAGGAATTTTAACTGAAGCAGCAGAAAGAACATTGCTCTAGAGGAGTTTGAACCCAGTTGGGAAATAAAACATATGTATCTGGATACATACATTGAGGGGAAATTGCCCAGGAGTGGTTCAATGCCAGTATCAGGCACCATCTAGAACAGCGGTTCTCAACCTTCCTAATGCCTTAACCCTTTAATACAGTTCCTCATGTTGTGGTGACCCCCAATTTCATTGTTACAAATTGAACATAATTAAAGTATGGTGATTAATCACAAAAACAATATGTAGTTATATATGTGTTTTCTGATGGTCTTAGGCGACCCCTGTGAAAGGGTCATTCGACCCCCAAAGGGGTCGCGACCCACAGGTTGAGAACCTCTGGTCTAGAAGGTTCTCTGAGATCAGACCTGACTGAGCCCACATTGAGGGGTGTCAGAACAGGGGGCTTTGCAGAGACTCAAGGCCTTGCCAGCAGATGTGAGAGAAGGAGGTGCCTGGAAACTGGGTGGGTGGAAACAGGACCAGGTGCAGGTCCCAGGGCTGGTGAGGGGTGTTGGGAAGTAGGTTGGAGTTGGGGAGGTGCTTGGGGTCTAATGTGGGTGGGGAGGGGAGTGCAGGCACCACCCTGGGAGCATAAGCATGTGTGGGTGGCTGCAGCGTGGAGGCCGCAGAGCCCTCCTTCCCTCCTTCCCTCCTTCCCTCCTTCCCTCCTTCCCTCCTTCCCTCCCTCCTTCCTTCCTTCCCTCCTTCCCTGGTGGTATGTGAGCAGGAACTGCACGGACATGGGTTTCCAGCAGGCGAGGAAGCCCAGGGAGGCTCAATTCAGGGACAGACAAGGCTAAGACAGGACTTGTGACAGATCCTGGGGTTTCAGGTATGGAGCAGAAGGGAAGCCTGGGGCTGTGGCCCACACATAACACCCAACCTTCTGGGCTTCAGGGTGGTCCCTGGATGAAGGTGGTGAGAATGGGGGGCTGCAAGGTTCCTGAACCTGTTCGTCCCCTGACGTGCAGCTGGAGGCCTGGGCTGCGTTGGCCCCACACTTCCCTGTCTGGCCAGAATTTCCCTTGGGGTGATCGCCCTGCCTTCACCACGCCCAGTGGACTGCCACCTGGGCGATCAGGACAGTGATCATGTCCGTGGTCCAGGCTCTGTCCCAGGGCACAACCGAGGCACCAGCTGTGGGGCCTCACAGGCTGACTCGATGGCGTGGAGGCTCACAGGCCCAGGAAGAGACGCTGCCCGACTCATGTGCCACTGGTGGATGATGGATGGCCAGTGCATTTGAGGCTCAGCCCTGGGCCTGAGCACAAGCCCACACACCAAGACTGCTCCTTCTTAGGAAATATTGTAATGACTCATTTGAAAATAGTGTCTTGATGCCCTAAATATAAAATTAAACACGTGTAACCTGCAGAGAGAAATGGCATCTTAGACAAAGGTCACCTGAAGCTGTTTAAGTGGTGCCTGTGCCTGGTTGCCTGTCCCTGCGTCAGACTGAGAGTTGGTCATAGTGGATGGATTGGCCTCTGACCCTAATGAGTCCTGGTTTTTCTGTGGTGGAGCCCTGGGCACTAGGAGGTGGTGCAGGGACACGTCCCACGGGGCAGTTTATCCCCAAGCTGAGAGGTGGGTTTAGGGGAGGACTTTGGCTTTAACTCTGCTTTTCATCACTTTTGCAGGTTGAAGTTTGACCCCTACTCTGTTGTTGGAACACAAATCTGGGCTACTTTATTGATATTAGTTACCTGCTGTGCCTCTGAGCACCTACCGGCTTCCTTGCTGTGCTCTGAAAATGCAGGTATTGTGCATCTGAATTATAATCTTGCTGTGATAATACGCCTGTATTGATTCAACAAAATAAGTTGTCTATTTTGTTTTCACTTCAACATCTCTAAGGAGGAAAGACTGACAATCAGGGACATAAATATTTTGGGCTTCACATATCTTGTGGCATGAAGAAGACTGAAAAAAAGTATAATAATTGCAAAATAAAATTTTACCGGGACATGCAGTCTGTTTGAACCCAGAGGATGAACTTCTCACAAAAAGCACTTATTCCAGAACAGTGTTAAAATGTTACCATCGCCTAAGCACCTGAAAGGCAGAAAATAGCATTACATTAAAGGCACAACAATCCAAATATAAATATGTAGAAACTACTGCCTGGAGTCATGGTTGTTTTTCTGCTTTATAAAATTGTATAAAAGGTTGTATTTCTACCTAGGGATTTTCTTTGGGCTCCAAGGGGTTTCTCTGACTTACCCGGTGTTATTACGAACAATACCCCTTAAGGGACTGAGGAAGATTCTAACGTCAGATTTCTACATGAGTTTGATGTTTTCTGACATGTTCAAGTTCCTCTTTAAAGGTAGGTTTGGGCTGGGTTTTAGTGCCTAATTACAATGACTATATGTAACTGAACATTTTGATAAAACAACCCCATTGACTAGGCTTACTTTTCTTTTTAAAGAAAAATAAGTATTTTTGTAAACAAATAGAAAGAAGGTTTTCTTCGAAAATAATATGACCAAGTTTTCTTAACTGATATCACTTCTTTCTATGATGAGGTCCCATCACTGGTGTGAAACACGTTTTTGGAATCACAGATTTTCATTAATGCCATGATTTTTGGATTGGAATTGCAGATTTATTATTATTTTTTATTTCTGATAATCATGGTCTGTTGGCTTTTGCTTAGCAGACCAGAAAAAAATGAAGGAACGGCAGGCCCCTGGGGTAGAATTTCAGGGGAAAGGTGTCATGAAACTTTTGATTTTAGCTCATGGCCAGCATCTATGTTTCCTTATTTTGGCAACAGAACTCCAATATCCTTCTGAAAAGCCACCCCTTTCACTGCCTGATGCATGGGTCTCCCCATGAGCCATGCACACCCTGGTGGCCACAACTGACCCAGGAGGGGCCCAAGACTCCAGGCTGCCCATGAGCCTGGCTGGGGCGCTATTGGAACCGACAAGAAAGCTTAAAATCTTCACTCCAGTCTCACCGAAAATTTATTTGCAAGAGGCATACAAGTAAGTCCTAAAGGGCTTCACCTAGACCAGTGGTCGGCAAACTCATTAGTCAACAGAGCCAAATATCAACAGTACAATGATTGAAATTTCTTTTGAGAGCCAAATTTTTTAAACTTAAACTATATAGGTAGGTACATTGTTATTAACTTAATTAGGGTACTCCTAAGCTGGCCTTTGCTAAAAACGTCCTCAATCTGATTGAGGTACGTTCGCTGAGGTCGACCCCTTCTAACTCTCCCATCCACACTCATCTTGTATACTTGTTTCATCTATCTCCTTTCCGAAAACCTACTTCTGCGCATGGGCCACAAAGTTTCAATCACACTGTACATGCGCGCCCGCACGTGGTATTTTGTGGAAGAGCCACATTCAAGGGGCCAAAGAACCGCATGTGGCTCTCGAGCCGCTGTTTGCCGACCACTGACCTAGACCACTGGGTTTCCTGAATGACATTCTGCCACATCTGCTTGATCCTTCTCCCACTCACGCTCTCCATTTATGTGTTATGTGATATGCACATATGCATACATGTACATATTTTTCCTGGACTATATAAGAGTAAGTGAGGCATTCTACTTCTCTGAGAACTGTGAATCTAGTGGGCTTTAATCCAGGAAATGCCAGTAATGATCCTTACCACGGCATGGGCAGCCTGCCTGAGAACGACGCCAACACAGATGAAAGCAGAGAGGGGATAGCCACAGAGGTCGGCATTGTTTGAACACTTGGACCCATCCAGGCCTACAGTTGGGCTTTGCGATTACACGAGCCAGTGTATTACGGTTCTTTCTTAACCCAGTTTGAACTGGATTACTTTTGCTCACATTTAAAGTCCTACGGCCCAGGAATTGGGACTATAGGGTGCTGTCATCATGGGCAGAGTTAGGGAGGCAAGTTCAGGGATGATGTTGAATGCATGAATGACTTAAAAAGAAATCCATTTCTATAAACTATTGCTGATGATGGGCCTCTCAGGGCAGACATGTCATACCTGTCATATGATTTCCAACATCCAGCCTGGAACAGAAAAGACACTCAATAAATCGTTGAGTTGATGTTTGTCTATTGGGCAGGCAATTGAAACAGGTCCATCCCTGCGTATGTTCTAGCATGGAAACTTTCACTGAAATAAATTCAAGGTGTTATTTTTTGTTTGTTTGTTTTCTTTTTCCACCAAGACTTTTGACCAAAACAGGACTCATTTTCTAGACAGATACAACTTGGCCACACCACTGACATTTTCCTGGCATCCTGGCTGGCTCACCTGACATAATGATCACGGCAGGAAGACCCTCACATTCCACACTCTGCTTCATTCTCATAACTACAGCCTGGGCGCTGCCCACTGAGATGACTGAACTCTCACAGTGCAGCCCACACCTGAAGTCTGTCAACAGTCTCTACAAAGGATGGTGAGTTGGCTTTGGCAACTGTCTCTTTATGGGAACATTGCCGTAGTGAATGGTGAAGATAATTCATCTGATGAAAGGAGTGACTCACAGTGCTTCTAGACACATCTGCCTTTGCTTCTATAATCTATATATATAAAAGCCTAAGCGACCGTTCAACCACCCGACCGGTAGCTATGACATGCAATGACCACCAGGGGGCAGATGCTCTGACCAGTAGCTATGATGCACACTGACCACCACGTGCAGATGCTCAAAGCAGGAGCTGCCGAGCTGTGGTGACTTGGCAACTGTGATTCTTGTGTGATGCACCTGGAACCAGAGAGGAGGGAGCTGGATTCCAGGGTACATCACCCAAGAACTACCCTCTTGCAGTCCGGCACCCCTCAGGGGATGTCGGAGAGCTGGTTTCAGCCTGATCCCTGCAGGCCAGGCCAAGGGACCCCACCGGTGCACAAATCTGTGCACCGGGCCTCTAGTTTCTAAATAATTGCCCTTTTCCTTATGGGAGGTAGCACTCTCACTGTTGTTCATTCAAAATATGGACTATTTAAGAAGGGTAGAAGGGAAAAGAGAAAGGAAATATCTCCAGCTCCAAAATGGAAAATACTATATCTCTTAAGGAAAGTTCAAAATTGAAGATCTGTAGACTATGTGGGCTTCTGTGATGGTAATTATCCTGTTCTTCCAGCATGAGTAATTGCATTATTGCTCACCACAATATCATCATCCCAAGAGATGGATGTGCATGTGTACAGATATTATGGAGATGAGGAAAATGAAGAAGAAATGTCAGAAATCATGGAGAAAGGGGCTTCCATTGGCCCTGAATTCTTTTTAAAAAAATATATTTTATTGATTTTTTACAGAGAGGAAGGGAGAGGGATAGAGAGTTAGAAACATCGATGAGTGAGAAACATCGATCAGCTGCCTCCTGCACAGCCCCCACTGGGGATGGGCCCACAACCAAGGTACATGCCCTTGACCAGAATTGAACCTGGGACCCTTCAGTCTGCAGGCCAACACTCTATCCAGTGAGCCAAACCAGTCAGGGCGGCCCTGAATTCTTAGAGAGAGATTGACTTAGACCCAACCTCATTTTTGCCCACATTGTATAAATTGAAAATCAGACACAAACCCTGTAGAGAATCTTACTGACGAAGATCTTTCTCAGCCACCATTCAGTGTGCTGACCCATTGCTCTCTGTTTCAGTGGCTCTGGTGATAAGAAGGCCAGGCATCGACACAGACACCTTGTCTATTCTGAAAAATGGGGGTTTCCTGCATTTTCTGCCTGAGAGTAGGGTTCTTCCCCTTATACACCCAAATAAAATGTGGCTCATGCTCATCCATCTTTGCTTTGATTGTGATTCCTGACTTATCTTTGTAATAAAAGCCTACAACACAATTAAATCTCAGGTACAGATAATATCTAACTCAATATTTTCAATGAATTAACATTTAAAACATAAACCAGTAGGGTTTTCTTGGGAGGGGGCGATTTTGAGGACCGTATAGACAAGAACAAACACATATGTTGGTCCAGTCAGTGGAGGGAATAAGCAGTGTGAGCACTTTGGTTCAAGCACCATCTGTGTGTGTGATTGTGTGAGTGTGTGTGTGTGTGCAGCCTAAGCCTTCAGTAAATGAAATGAAAAAAAAAAGATGGGAAGGTGAGTTAAGAATAGTAGTAGGACAGGCACCACCTCTCTCCTGACACCAACAAGATGCACATCTGTGAAAAGAAAAAGACTATTTGGGTCTACAAAAATAGAAACAACATCAAAATATATGTACTAGTATAGGAACTTTCTAAAGACTGGCCTGGATTTGTTAAAGGAATAATAAAATTCCTTTAGATATTTTTTTGTTTCTTGAATTTTAATGAAAAGATTGATTTCTAGTCATTATTTATCTATTGTCAAACTTTAACAAACAGCTGTAGTGATAATTGCTGAATTTCTACTCTATGTTTAGAGGAAACTGTCAATTCACAAACATGGAATTGTGCTATTATCTATGTCTAAGGCATTTTTCTGTAAATATACAGATTTAGTGTTGGTTTTCAATAAATATACAAAGATGCTAATTATCACGAGAACTATTTGTTACCATTCAAAAATACATAAAAAATAAATAAAAGAAATGCCATTTTTCCATTAGAAATTCAAAAATATTTGTGTCGAGGCGGCCTCTTACATAATATTTGGAAATTGCACTATCATTACACTGTATTAACTTTACCTTTTGTTTTCCAGTCCTTGGAAGCAGATTTCCTCATTCAGTCGTCCGTGGGTGTCTCTCCTCCCTTTCTTGGGAGAACTCTTCTCTCTGCCCGAGGGGCTCTCTCTGGGGCTGCCCAAGTCTTGGTGAGTTACGGGGAGAAGGGTAAGTACTATGAGAACCGTGTGACTCTTGGATTTGAAGCTCTCAAGCTACTGCTATCTTTGCCATATCTTCCTTTTGTGCAAAGTTCAACTCAAAGGACAGGCTAACTCTGCAGCAGACCTGTGAGCTGACCCTGACAGCATGTGCTTGGGAAACAATCCCTGGTCAGTGCCAGGTGGTCGGCTGCTCAGTGCCTCTGGTTTCTGAGGCTGAGCTTAGAGAGGGCTAATTCAGTGTGAAGTAACTTTTGTGTGTGTGTGGTTTACATCTTTTCCTGGTCCCCGCCATGTTATCAGAGCGACTCAATGTGGGCTGTGTGTGTCATGGGCGCTTTGTGTGTTGTCTCTGACACATACCTCATAGCTTATACAAAAATTAATTCAAAATGAACAGGAAGGTCTCAAGCAGTTATGCTACGCCTTGCCCACCATTGTATGCTATGCGTGTGTGTGTGTGTGTGTGTGTGTAGGAAACAGATAACTATCTTTATTTTGAAGGTCTTCAGATCAAGAGGAGCTGTACTCAGGTGGTATACTTAAGGAACTACACATAAGAACTGCCATCCATATCTTTAGGTCATGACAATCTGGACTTTAGCTGAAACTATAATGGGTCTTAGAAGAAAATGAATGAGTATATTTTGTAGGATGATGTGAATCAGGGGGAACCACACTGTAATGATCAGTTTCTAGGGTGGTCCCAATAATTCTCCCTTCCTCTCACTGATGCTTTCTGTATTCCTCTTCAGTACTGCAAAGAGCTGGCCTGAAAACTTAGTGGGTGAATGGATAAACAAACTGGCACATCAAACAGTGTAACATTATTTAGTGCTGAACAGAAATGCACTATCAAGACATGAAAAGACATGGAAGAACCTTCAGTGCATATTACTAAGTGAAAGAAAACAATCTGAAAAGGCTACAGACTATGTGATTCCAACTATATGACATTCTGAAAAGGTAAAGCTATGGAAACAATGAAAAGAGCAGTGGTTTTCAGCGGTTGAGTTGGGGGAATAAATAGAGCACAAGGGATTTTGAGGCAGTGAAACTATTCTGTGTGCTACTCTAATGCCATTATTCATTTGATTATTGATACATATCAGCTGATGTAAGAATTATATGCAAGTTTTGAGCAGGAAACTTCCCCACTGTCATCACAGGGCAACATCAATAGATCCTGCAATGATTTCATCTTTATTTTGTCATTTATGTAGTCATTAAGGGAAAGCAGTGGATGGACATTAAGAGTGTTAGGATGCGAATGTTGGTCTGACTGCAAGTTGTAGTCAAAGTGCTCATGCATCTGGACTTGTTCAGATGGCCCTTCTGTCCATTATTGCCTTCGTTTGCAGGTGTGTCCTGACATTGTGCTGGACCCTGTAGGCTCACAGAGGTCAGTAAAAAGGTATGACTCTTAGGAACCAGAGTTTTAATCAACTCAAGATGACTCCATTTCCCTCGCTTGTATGTTCTTAGCCCCATTCTTCATGCCTTGCACATAGTAGGTGCTCGATAGATGCTAGTTAAATGAATGGTCCGGGAGCCAAGGAGAGCTACACAAGGATATGCATTTCCTTTTGAGTCTGTTAGAAATCAAATATGGGGGAAATTTATAAAAATCAACACACAGGTTTCCCACTTAGGTAAAGCAAAACCAGAAGATGCTCAAGCTCATAACTATCTGGCTACAGGTAGGGTGCACTTACTCTTCCTTCATGGCAGACAGAGTAGGAGAGAGCAGGCTGAGGGCCAGGCAGGGGTAAGGATAGTTTGCCTCCTCCACTGTTCTTTGACCTGCCTTTCTGAGCATTTAAAGGCAGGTGAATATAGAAGATTTACCTGAGCCATTTCCTGATAGGTCCGTTCATTTTCTTCCTTGTCCCTAGATTATGCAACAAGATCCACTGGGAGCCTGGGAGGATGTCTCTCCACTTCCCACTTTTCCCTTGATCTGGAATGAAAGAAGCACCAACCTTGGCTTTCAGCATGAACACAATCCTTGCCTCCTCTCTGGGTACTGCTGGTTAAAGCCTCAATGATATATTTCTCACCTGAACTCTAGCAATGGTCGTAAGCAGGGGCAGGCGTGAAGTTGTTTAGAATCAGCTCCAGGTGGAAGAAAAGGGAAGGAAGCCATTGCCTTTCAGTCTATTTTCAAGCAGGTGCCCATTCAGGACAATGTTGGCATTGCCTAGAGAAATACCCAGCCTTCTGGGGAGGGTGGTAAGAGATGGAAGGCAGTGGATGGACAGTAAGAGTGTTAGGATGTGAATGCTGACTTGCCGGTGTGTGATCAGCAGCATGATAACACCAATGCTCATTTTTTGTTGCCGTAATTGACAGAGGAGAAAGGTAAGTGTAAGCTTCTCCAGGCAGCCAGAGCTTGCTCTCCCCATTTAGCCAGAAAAATAATGCAACTACGAGCTGGTTGGCCGTGGACTTAAGTAGCTTCTGCAATCGGGGGCCACGCTGGCTTGCTAATCCTTGATCTTAGCTGGACGTGATCACAGCCCCATCCTGGGCTCGCTAGGGATAGGCTTACTGCTAATTGGCAGGCGTCGGTGCTGTGAGGGGCCCGGCAGAGGAGATAGTGTGAGACGGCAGCGGAGGACGGTCTGCCATTTCAACCTGCATAAACTGCTCACAGACCCACTTGCCAGGGGAACACTTCTAGTTTTATTGCTTGCTATGTTAAATGTAATGTGCATTTTTACCATTTTTTATTAAGAAAATTTATAAAGTTATAAACACCAAAATTACAGACACCTAGCGCACATGGCTATCCATGCTTCTTTCCTCTAACCCAGTGGTTTTCAGCCTTCAGCTCCTGTGGTGGATAGTTTGGGGTACTGTCCCCAGTTCCTCCAGGGCGAGCTGCCAGAAGGTCACCTGTTGAGAGCCACTGCAGGGTCCTTCCCAGGAAGTTCCTTGGTTGAAGGGGCAGCTTCGGGGACAGTGTTGCTGGGAGGAGGCCAGGCAGCTTGCACCAGGCTCCACCCGTGTGACCTTCCCCTGCAGTGTCGGCCAGTCTCGCAGTCACATGAGTCATCCGTGCCAGCACCTCTTCACTGCTACCTGGAGCCATGGTGGGTATGAAATGACTCAGAAGCGAGGCCCTTGGCTACTGTAGCCTGGAAGACACATACGAGTGTCGGGCGAGAAGAGTTGTGGCGTGTCACTTTGGTTCAGGCAAATTGTTCCCTCTGGGAGCTGTGGGAGCTTAGCGTCCTCATCTGTAACATGAGCTCTCATCGGCCTGTGAAAGTGAGTGATTATGCATATATGGTGTCCAGCACGTAATGAGATTAGGTAAATGTTAACCTCTTATCGTCGTCATCACCATGTCATCTTCATCATCATCGCACATTGACCTTTGACCAGAAAACATAGAGGGCCTCAAAGAGAACGAGAATGCTGTGGAGCCTCCCAATTTAACCAGCAGCATTTCTGCTTTGCAGAACTGATTAGAGGAGGGCAAAGCCTCTTTAGTAATTGATAGAGATGTGGTACTTCATGTGAACTTGGAGTAATTGCCGATGGAGAGGCCAAGAATTTTATGCAGATAGCAACAAGGTCCCTGACACCGGGAAGCAATATCCCTGCACAGACCAGCTTAAGACAAGATTAGTGCGGAGCACAGGAGGATCAAGAGGATCTGCATGGAGCAGATAAGAAATCTGGACCAGGCCAGAAAAGAGACGATTCCCCAGACGCCCTGTGTGAAACTGAGGATGGAACCGGCTACCGGTCAGAATCTCACAGTGCAGTGTTTACAATTGTTGGCAAGCCACGATGCTCCAGTCAACTGTAATGAAAAGTGCGCATGATTTTCAATGCATGGAGTTTGGGTTCTTCATGGAAAACTCTAGAAAGGAATTTGAACATCATTTGATTTATTGCAAACCGATTTTTGGTGCCCAGAAGAGGTACAAAACAGAATTCTGCCTTCTCCTATTTGTTTCCAGCTGAGGGGCCATAGGTACTCCCAATTTTTCCTCTGCCTTTTGCCTCCTGCTCCTTTTGTAAGTGAAAAAATGTCCGTATTGTGGCTGATGGGTAAAAGATGCTAGTGGTACTTCTGTGTTGAGGAAAAGGAACTCCACAAGTTTGGAAGTGCTTTCGATTTTAAAAATGTGGATAGAATCAACAAGCACTTTGGTGCCTATGAAAAAATAGCATCTTTTATGAAAATTACAGACCAACTTTGCTCACGTGGACAAGTGCTCCAATCCTAAACAAAAAGTAGCCAAGTGAACATAGCTATATACCAGATACAAGGTTCCATTCAGGTGGGGTTTCTTCAAGTTGGTTCAACATTAAAAAATTCTATTCATGTCATTTAACGCCCTTACAGACGAAAAGAGAAAAAGCATATGACCTTCTCAAAACTCTCAGAAAAGCATTTGATAAGAACCAGTATTCTTCATAAAAATATTCTTCATAAAAATCTTGTTAAAATAGGAATGGGAAAAAATATCCTTCAATTGCTAAATCTCTAAAACAAAAAAGAAAAATCCCAAACTATAGCCACTTTCATTGTCAATGGAGAAGAAGAAGATGGCTGCCGACGGGAAGGCAGAATGCAAAATAGTGTGTGAGTGAGAGAACGAAAGGAGAGTGTGTGGACCTACAAGGAGTTTATATTTGTGGGTAAGGGACAGCTATACTCCAAGGCACTGTTGGGTACTGCCAGACTGGGCTCCCCTGACCAGACAGCCTCCACAGCTGCTGAAATCTCTCCCTGAGCAACGGGCTCTGCTGTGGAGACCACGCCATCTCGAAGGGGAGAGTGGCTGTTATCAGAAGCCTACACATCCTGGGACTCTACAACCACAACACCCAGGGACCAGCTGCGAACCCAGGAACACCGGATCTCAAGCAGCGCGAATACTATTCGCGGACTTGGATGAGCTCTGCACCTTCTCACAGAAAGGTCAGATTTCGCCTAGGGTAAGGTGAGGTCTGCGATCCAGGCTGGAGAGAGAAACACGCACAATGGGATCTAGAGGTTCAGGGGAAGTCTGCGCCCCACAAAATCTGGGGCTAGCGTGATCCGCAAATGTGGTAGGGGATCCACAGGGCTGCTGGCAGAAGGGAACTTTTAAAAATCAACCCGTAGCTTGGACTGGATGCAAAAAGACAGCCTGAAATTTTGCCAATGTGCCAGCTGCTTAGTGCCAGGGGAAAAAAGATGTGCACAGAGACTTTCACAGAGTTGCGCGCAGTACCGAGGGTAAAAGTTGCGAGTTCACACACTTACTTTGGCTCTTTTTTTCTCTTTAAATCCTTGCTTTTGATTACTAAACCCAGTACATAGGATCATGCAATTGGGGACACTCTAAGAGACTGCAGGGGAAAGTTGTTTTTGTGGAACCTGGGGGTAAGAGCGGGGAGTAACGATCAGAGAACCAGCTCTGGGGCAGTCCATTCTCGGAAACCAGTATTAAGTGCGACAGGGAAAATAAAATTTAAATACTGGCTAGAGAGGACTTATAGCCCCGGAGGTCAATCCAGAAACACTGCCACCCAGGGGTTGAATCACAAATTGACTCTTGTGTAAACACAAATAAAGGAGTTTAAAAAACAAAGAAATACGACCGGCTTGAAAATCAGGACTGTGGCTTACAACACAGAGGAGCAGTGGACTGCAGGAAACTTCAATACTGTCCTGACTGCCTAACAGGAAACAGGCATGCCAAACAGAGGAGTTGAGGAAGTGAGTGACCTTCATACTGCACATTTTTATTTTTTTATCTTTTACTTAAGAAACTAAATTTTTTCTTTTTTCACCACTTGATTTTACCTTTTTAATTATTATATTTTTATTTTTAATCAGTATTATTACTACTACTATTTTACCTTTTTTAAATTTTAATTTTTATTATTTTAATATATATTTTTTAATTGATTTTTTACAGAGAGGAAGGGAGAGGGATAGAGAGTTAGAAACATCTATGAGAGAGAAACATCGATCAGCTGCCTCCTGCACACTCCCTACTGGGGATGTGCCTGCAACCAAGGTACATGCCCTTGACCGGAATCGAAGCTGGGACCCTTGAGTCCGCAGGCTGACTCTCTATCCACTGAACCAAACCGGTTAGGGCTTACCTTTTTTTTTTTTTTAAATGTCATTTTATTTTCTCTTTATTTTATTTTGAGATTAGTGTTCTACATTCTATTTTCATTTTTCCTTTAGCATCATCTTACTCTATCTCAACTTTACCTTTATGCCAACACTCTCTTCCTCATTTTTTCCCTTTTGTTGTCCTGTTTCTTTTACCATATTCCTGCTTTATATTTTCCCTATTTCTTCTTTTTACCCCCTGTTAAAAATTCACCCTACTTATATATCTAATTTCTGATCCCCTGCTCTAAGTCCATACACACCTCTCTTCTCTTTCTTCACTATCCAATTTTTTTTTCTCTCTTCCCTTTTTTGTTGTTGTTGTTATTGTTTTTTGTTTTGTTTTGTTTTGTCCTAGGTTTTTTTGTTTTATTTTGTTTTGCCTTGCTTTCTCTCTGTCCTATTGTTGTTTGCTTGATTGTTGATTAAATTGGGGTTTTTTTTGTGTGTGCTTGTTTGTGAGATTGTTTCTTCTTTGTTGTTGTTTTTGTTTGTTTGTTTTTTCTTCTGTTTTTCCTCTCCTCACTTGTTATTAGTTGTTGTTTGTAGTTTGCATTCATCTGTGGGTGTTTGTTGTTTGCATTTTTTGGGATTAGTGGTTGTTCTATTGGAGTTTTCTCCCAATATAAATAGTTTCTCCCCCGTTCTTTTTTATTCTCTTTATTTTCTCTCTTACTTTTTTTCTCTTTCTCAATATAATTTTTGCACTCCTTTTTTTCTTTTTTTATCCCCTAATTCTCTTTTCTCTGGTGGTCACCTTTATTTGGGGTTATTAGTATCGTGAATACATTTGTGTTCAGTGCCTCGTGTGTTGTGCCTTGTTGTGTTGTATTTTTTTGCCTTTAAATCAATGCAAGAGAGAGAGATCTACATAACCAGATACCCGGAGAAGAGAGATCATGGGGAGACAAAGAAATAGCCCGCATATGAAAGAAAAACAGGCATCACCAGAAAAGGAAGTAAACCAAATGGAGGCAAGCCATATGTCAGAGAAAGAATTCAGAGAAATGGTCATAAGGTTGCTGAAAAGAATGGAAGACAAATTCAACAATATGTGTAAGAACCAAAAGGAAATGAAGAAGAACCAAGAAGAAATGAAAAATGACATCGCTGCTATAAAGAACTCAATAGAAAGCATCAACAGTAGACTAGAAGAAGCAGAGGACCGCATCAGTGAGCTAGAAGACAAGGTAGGAAAAAACACCCAAGCAGAGCAGCATCTAAAAAAAAAAACATGTAAAAAACAGGAGGAGAGCCTAAGGGAACTTTGGGACAACACGAAATGAAACAACATCCGCATAATAGGGGTACCAGAAGGCGAGAAAACTGAGCAAGGAATAGAAAACCTGTTTGAAGAAATAATGACAGAAAACTTCCCTGTTATAGGGAAGAAATAAACCACACAAATCCAAGAAGCTCACAGAATCCCAAACAAAATGAACCCCAAAGACTGATGCCAAGGCACATTATAATTAAATTGGCAAACACCAACAACAAAGTAAGAATCTTAAACGCGGCCAGAGAGAGACAAAGTTACCTACAAAGGATCCCCCATCAGACTAGTGACTGATTTCTCAACAGAAACACATCAGGCCAGAAGGAAATGGAATGAAATATACAAAGTCATGCAAAGGAAGGGTCTGAATCCAAGAATACTGTACCCAGCCAGGCTATCAATCAAAATAGGGGGAAATCAGGAGCTTCACAAACAAAAAAGGACTAAGGGAGTTTATTACCACCAAACCAGCAATGCAAGAAATGCTAAAGGGTCTGCTGTAAAAAGAAGAAATAGGAATCGAAGAAGGAACACAGACGTAAAGAATAAAAATGGGGACAAACAAGTATTTACCAATAATAAATGTAAATGGATTAAATGCCCCAATCAAAAGACATAGGGTAGCTGAGTGGATAAAAAAAATGACCCATATATCTGCTGTCTACAGGAAACCCACCTCAGAAAAAAGGACTCACACAGACTCATGGTGAAGGGATGGAAAAAGGTTTTTCAGGCTAATGGAAATGAAAAAAAAGCTGGGATAGCAATACTTATATCGGACAAATTAGATCTCAAAGTGAAGGACATAACAAGAGATAAGGAAGGCCACTTCACAATACTAAAGGGAGCAATACAACAAGAATAAATAACTCTGGTAAACATATACGCATCCAATATAGGAGCACCCAAATACATAAAAAAAACTTCTAAAGGAGATCAAGGGAGAGATTGACAGCAATACAGTCATAGTAGGGGACTTTAATACCCCACTATCACCATTGGACAAATCCTCTAAACAGAAAATCAGCAAAGAAACATCAGTCCTGAATGACTCACTAGATCAGATGGAATTAATTGACATCTTCAGAACATTTCACCGCAAAGCCATAGAATATAAATTCTTCTCAAGGGCACATGGGTCATTTTCAAAGATAGACCATATATTGGGTCATAGGCAAGGTCTCTTCAAATTCAAGAAGATAGAAATCATATCAAGCATCTTCTCAGATCACAATGGCATAAAAGTAGAAATCAGCTACAATAAAAAAAAATCAAACACCTGGAGGCTAAATAGCATGCTATTAAACAATGACTGGGTTACCAGAGAGATCAAAGAAGAAATAAAAATCATCATGGCAACAAATGACAATAAAAACACAACAATCCAAAATCTATGGGACACAATGAAAGCAGTCTTTTGAGGGAAATTCATAGCTCTACAAGCCTACTACAAAAAACAAGAAACAATGGTAATAAATTTCCTAACCCTACAACTCAAAGAGTTAGAAAGAAAGCAGCAAGAAAAGCCCAGTGTAAGCAGAAGGAAGGAAATAATAAAGATCAGAGTGGAGATAAACAAAATAGAGACCAAAAAAACAATACAGAAAATCAATGAAACCAAGAGCTGGTTCTTTGAAAGGATAAACAAGATTGATGAACTTCTAGCCAGACTCACTAAAAAGCAAAGAGAGAGGACCCAAATAAACAAAATCAGAAATGAAAGAGGCGAAATAACACCAGACCCCATAGAAATACAAAGGATTGTTAATAAATACTATGAACAACTCTATTCCAAAAAACTAGACAACCTAGAGGAAATGGACATATTCCTAGAAAAATACAACCTTCCAAAACTCAATCAGAAAGAATCTAAAAATCTGAATAGGCCGATAACTATGGAAGAAATTGAAGCAGTCATCAAAAAGCTTCCAGCAAACAAAAGCCTGGGGCCAGACAGCTTCACAGGGGAGTTTTACCAAACATTCAAAGAAGAACTAAAACCTACCCTCCTCAGACTATTCCAAACAATTCAAGAGGAAGGAACACTTCCAAGCTCATTCTATAAAGCTAGCATTACCCTAATATCAAAACCCGATAAAGACAACACAATGAAAGAGAATTACAGACCAATGTCCCTCATGAACATAGATGCCAAAATCCTCAACAAAATTTTAGCAAATCAGATCCAGCATTACATCAGAAAGATCATATACCATGACCAAGTAGGATTTATCCCAGGGATGCAGGGATGGTACAATATCTGCAAATCAATAAACATGATATATCACATAAACAAATTGAGAGATAAAAATCACATAGTCATATCAATTGATGCAGAAAAAGCATCTGACAAAATCCAACAACCTTTCTTGATAAAAACTATCAGCAAGGTGGGAATAGAGGGATCCTACCTCAACCTAATAAAAGCCTTATATGACAAACCTACAGCCAACATCATACTCAATGGGCAAAAACTAAACTCATTTCCCCTAATAACAGGAACAAGACAAGGATGCCCACTTTTAACACTCCTGTTTGACATAGTACTAGAAGTACTAGCCATAGCGATCAGACAAGAAGAAATAAAAGGCATCCAAATTGGAAAAGAAGAAGTAAAACTATCCTTATTTGCAGATGACATGATACTATACATAGAAAACCCCAAAGACTCCATCAAAAAACTACTAGACCTAATAAATGAATTTGGCAATGTAGCAGGATACAAGATTAACACCCAGAAATCTATGTCCTTTTTATACACCAATAATGAACTCACAGAAAGAGAAATGAAAAAAAAATCCCATTTACCATTGCACCAAAAAAATTAAGATACCTAGGAATAAACTTAACCAAGGACATAAAAGACCTGTAATCAGAAAACTACAGGACATTGAAGAAAGAGATAAAGACATAAGCAAATGGAAGAACATACCCTGTTCATAGATTGGTAGAATCAACATCATTAAAATGTCCATACTACCTAAAGCAATCTATAGATTCAATGCAATACCTATTAAAACACCAACGGCATATTTCAAAGATCTAGAACAAACTCTCCAAAAATTCATCTGGAATAAAAAAAGACCCTGAATAGCCACAGCTGTCCTGAGAAAGAAGAACAAATTTGAAGGGATCACAATACCAGACATCAAACTATATTACCAAGCCACGGTTCTCAAAACTACCTGGTACTGGCACAATAACAGACATATAGACCAATGGAACAGAATAGAGCACCCAGAAATTGACCCAAGCCATTATACTCAATTAATATTTGACAAAAGAGGCAAGAACATACAATGGAATCAAAACAGCCTCTTTATTTATTTATTTTTTTAAAAAATATATTTTATTGATTTTTTACAGAGAGAAAGGGAGAGGAATAGAGAGTCAGAAACATCGATGAGAGAGAAACATCGGTCAGCTGCCTCCTGCACACCCCCCCACTGGGGATGTGCCCGCAACCAAGGCACATGCCCCCGACCAGAATCGAACCTGGGACCCCTCAGTCCACAGGCCGACACTCTATCCACTGAGTCAAACCAGTCAGGGCAAAACAGCCTCTTTAATAAATGATGCTGGGAAATTTGGTCAGATACGTGCAAAAAAATGAAACTAGACCACCAACTTACACCATACACAAAAACAAACTCAAAATGGCTAAAGGACTTGAATGTAAGATGGGAAACCATAAAAATCCTACAAGACTCCATAGGCAGCAAAATTGCAGACATATGTCTTAGCAATATCTTTACAGATGCAGATCCTAGGGCAAGAGAGACTATGGAGAAAATAAACAAATGGGACTACCTCAAAATAAAAAGCTTCTGCATAGCTAAAGAAACCATCAACAAAACAACAAGAAAGCCCACTGCATGGGAGAACATATTTGCCAATGTTATCTCCGATAACAGTTTAATCTCCAACATTTACAGGGAACTCATACAACTTAACAAAAGGAAGATAAACAATCCAATCAAAAAATAGGCAAAGGACCTAAATAGACACTTTTCGAAAGAGGACATTCAGAAAGCCAAGAGACACATGAAAACATACTCAAAGTCACTAATCATCTGAGAGATGCAAATCAAAACAACAATGAGGTACCACCTCACACCTGTCAGAATGTCAATCATCAACAAATCAACAAAGGACAAGTGCTGGAGAAGATGCAGAGAAAAAGGAACCCTCCTTCACTGCTGGTGGGAATGCAGACTGGTGCAGCCATTGTGGAAAACAGTGTGGCGTTTCCTCAAAAATTTAAAAATGGAACTCCCATTTGACCCAGTAATACCACTTCTAGGAATATATCCCAAGAAAACAGAAACACCAATCCAAAAGGATATATGCACCCCTATGTTCATAGCAGCACAATTTACAATAGCTAAGATTTGGAAACAGCCTAAATGCCCATCAGTAGATGAATGGATTAGAAAACTGTGGTACATCTACACAATGGAATACTACGCTGCTATAAAAAGGAAGGAATTCTTACCATTTGCAGCAGCATGGATGGAACTGGAGAGCATTATGCTAAGTGAAATAAGCCAGGCAGTGAAAGAAAAATACCACATGATTTCACTCATTCATGGATAATAAAGACCATTATAACCTGATGAACAAAAAGATAGATACAGAGGCAGAGAAGCATCAATCAGACTGTCAAATTACAGCAGGAAGGCTGGGGAGTGTTGGGGGGGGGGGAGGGTAAGAGATCAACCGAAGGACTTGTATGCATGCATATAAGCATAACCAATGGACACAAGACACTGGGGGGGTGGGGTGAGGGCATGTGCCGGGGGGTAGGGGTGGCCGGGGGAAGGTCAATGGGGAAAAAAGGAGACATATGTACTACTATTTGTAATACTTTAAACAATAAAAAAAATTCATTGTCAATAGTAAAACATCTGTTTTCAAAACACTGGGCTTAGCATTGCATTAAGCTTTATAACTGCATCATTGAGAGAGTGGGCTATAAGTTTTACTGTTTGCTCAGTCTCACACTCCCCTAAATTTTATGTTAAGTTCTTCATTCTAATTCATTTTTCACTTGTATAGAGTGTCTCCTTGCGTAATTTTTATGGACTAAGTTTATTGTTTCTGAGTCCTTTTGAATAATTACATAATTTATAATCTTTTTTTACCTTGGAACTGTAAATATTGCTTTATTGCTATTTTGCATTGTGTTGCAGCTGAAAAATCAAATACCAACCTGAATATCTTTCCTTTGTAGATAATTAATAAATTTATAAGATGTTTCCCTCATTTTTATTGCGGTTTTGATTTTTTCTCTTTATCTTAGGAAATTAGCAACTTGATCAGGACATGCAGAGATATGGAGCTTATCAGGATCCCACTGACTCTCTGGGGGCTTCTTTGATTCCTGAACCCGGCTTGGGTGATTATTGTTAACTATAGAGTGCATTTAGCTTGAGTCTTGCTAATACTTTGTTTACCTTGGCAGGTTTGGAAAAAGACTGTCTTGTTAGACAAGAATTCCAAGGGAATAAAGGACCTTCCTATCCAGAGGCACATATTATCCTTGAAGAAAGATCTTGAGATATTATTGGCCCAAAAGCTGCAAGAAAGGACAGTTACACCACCACCATTTTGTTTAGACTTTATCTCACTAAATCAAGGGCTCATGGTTGACTCTGATGAGGGCTGTGCTCACACACCTTGAACACCACATGGTGCAAAGTAACAGAGAGCTGAGGACAGCTGCATGCAGAGAAGGGAGAGCAGGAGCAAGGCTGCACACCTGTTGTTATGCCACAGAGGAGGGACCTCCAGCCGAGGGGCTTCTGAAGAATGAGAACAAGGCCTGCCTCTACCTGCCTTTCATATTTATAGACAATTCTTGAAGGATCTAGGACACCAGTGTCTTTGAGGATCAAGACATGTGTCACAAAGTCTCCATACCCAGGACCACACTGGGGGCACACGGAGGGCCTGGGAGTAGCTTTGCCTGTCAGGACTGAGGCATCCACCAAAGGCCCAGCTGTCCCTCAAAGCCTGGATTGCCTTTAGTTGGAGGCTCTCCTAGAGGAAGAGAACATTATATCTTTCATTAAGAAACACACGTGTCTCTGTTAGGACAAGTAGCAGGGCTGCTGCAGTGACTCAGCTGTGGGAGGAAGTCCTGGAGTCTGAGAACTCAGGCCGATAAGGACTGATGGAGTGTTGTTGACAACCTTCCAGTTGGGTGTGCCGTTGGTCCCGATATTTGTCATCCCTGGAGTTTGTCAGAGCCCCATGTATATTCCTTGTCACCGTGCCCCGCCTGCAAATCTGCTGCATGGCCTTGGGACTGAAAATGAATTGAGAAATCCTTAACTTCCTCATAAGCTAGCATTTAAAATCCTGTCTAATACATTCCAGCTTGTTTGACTATAATGCACAATAAGAAAAGCACATGCGCGCACACCTCAAAGATTTTATAAGTGAGTACTTTACATGTGATGCACATGGATATTTCAGCTCTATTTTAGTCTTCTATTTCATTTAAGCATTTTTCATTGGTTTTAAAATGTATATTTTCCCTAAATTATTTTTTAAATATGTTTTTATTGGTTTTTGAGAGAGAGAGGAAGGGAGAGGGAGAGAAAGATAGAAACATCGATGAGAGAGAAACATCAACATCAATTGGCTGCTTGCTGCATATCCCTTGCCTGGGATTGAGCCCGCAACCCTGGCATGTGCCCTGACTGGGAATCAAACCAGTGACCTCTAGGTGCATGGTCTGACACTCAACCACTGAGCTACACTGGCTAGGGCTATTTTCCCTAAATTCTGATTGCAATTCACTAAATTGATTTTGATAGATACGTGAATTCTGAAGAGCTTTGTCTGTTCCAGTATTTGTCATTGGAGAGGAGTGTCCAGGCCAGCCCCTGACTTGTGTGGGTTCTATATGAGTTGAGAGAAAAATCAGATCTGGAATTCTAGGCCCCATCCCATCGAATCCTGCTCTGTATCCACTGTAAGGTGTTCAACCTACAGGCGATTCTCAAAACTAGTCAATCCACTTCTCTGCTCTATGTTGCAGGAAGTAAGCAGACAGTAACTTGAGCCTCCTGAGCTATAGAGAGAGGGCTGTGCATATATATATATATATATATATATATATATATATATATATGTAATATGCTAATTAGACCGGACATCTTCTGGACAAAGCCACAGTGGTGGGGGTCGAGGCAGAGGTGGTTAGGGGTGATCAGGCCAGCAGGGGAGGGCAGTTAAGGGCAACCAGGCCAGCAGGGGAGGGAAGTTAGGGGTGACCAGGCTGGCAGGGGAGGGCAGTTAGAGGCAACTGGTATGGCAGGCAGAGGCAGTTAGGGGCGATCAGGCAGGCAGGGGAGCAGTTAAGGGCATCAGGCAGGCAGGCAGGCAAGCGGTTAGGATCCAGCAGTCCCGGATTGTGAGAGGGATGTCTGACTGTAGGATTGGGCCTAAACTGGCAGTTGGACATCCCCTGAAGGGTCCCAGATTGGAGAGGGTGCAGGCTGGGCTGAGGGACCACCCCCCATGCACGAATTTCATATACCGGGCCTCTAATATATATTGATTTCAGAGAGAGGAAGAGAGAGGGAGAAAGAGAGAGACTGAAGCACCAATGATGAGAGAGAATCATTGATCGGCTGCCTCCTGCACACCCCCTACTGGGCATCGAGTCCACAACCCAGGCATGTGCCCTTGACCTTAGTCGAACTGGGACCCTTCAGTCCGCAGACCGACACTCTATCCATTGAGCCAAACCCGATAGGGTGAGGGCTGTGCTTCTTAGTGCTTCACCCACATAGCCTTCTGCCCCCAGTCCACTGAATGCACCAAACAGTGTCGAGATATTAAATCCCCAAAGCCCTCTGAGGTTAATGGGGCTTACAGATGCTGAAACACTGTTTTCCATCCTTCTGACATCAGAGTAGCTCCTTTGAAACAGTAACAAAGGACGTCATCTTTTCTGGAAATTCTTCATTCTGCCCCTTTTAGACCTTGACAGAAGCTGAGCTGGCTGGGATGTGGTGTGTGGAGGTATGTGATCTTGGTTTATACTGTGTATTTGCAATATCTAGACATTAGCATGCAGAAACGTGGCACCTGAAATCATATGTCAGTGCACAGGGGAAACGCTCCCGATTTCTCGGAGTGAGTCTGCTCTCCATTACCACGCAAGTGCAGCTACCGTTAACATTGTGCAGCTGTCAGGGGACATAGCTTTTATCCCTTAGAATTGAGTAGGAATCTGAGACATCCGAGAAATGCAACAAAGGAGACCCTGAAGCCATTGAAGTCAGCACCGCCAGGGTAGCCCAGGGCCTTTCATACACTAGCTGGGCGAAGAGCCTGTGGATCATGATTTCTCACGGACTCATTCAGCATTACCGATTTGTCTCTACAGATGTAGAACTTTTCAAGAGAGTGATTTCCCCAGGCCTTGGCATAAAGTTACCTCAAGGCGTGGATGAGAGATGCACTTCCTCCCGGGCTGGCTGGTATTGCATCATATGCAGAGAGCTGTGTCCAGTGAAGCCGTAGCCCTCAGGTTGGCCCAGGGCTACATGTTGCATCCTGGACCCACTCCTCAGGCCACTCAAATGCTGTTAGGCTGCTGAGCAGGGCTAGGAGGACCCAAGGCTGCACGCCTGTCCTGGGGAGAGGGTCCTCAGGGGGCAGTTGGCAGGGTGGGTGAGGATGTAAGGGTGAAGTGGGAAAGAAATAATAAATAGCTCCATTTGTGGCCACATGTGCTGGGCAGTCTCTGAGGTGGATCTTCTGCCCGTACAGATGAGGACAGTGAGGCCAGCAGTTGGGTGAACCTGCCAGGGGCTGTGAGGACGTGACTCAGCTAGGATGTTGAAGCAGGTGAGAGACTCACAGCTCACCTGTGCTCTGGGGCTGGAGCCTCCTCCAGGGCCAGGAAAGCCCCCGTCAGCTAGGGGGAAATGCACCTGGGGGCCACGTATCTATGCATTTGTGTGCACATGTTTGTACATATATGCGTGAACATATGCACATATGTGTGCACCATGTGCCTATGCATGTAGGAACACACTTGTGACTTTTTGTGCATGTATATACATGTGTGTGCTCTTGTGTACTCTGAATGTGCATATGTGTATGCTGTGTGTGCATGTGCACACACGTGTGTACAGTGTAGTCTGTGTATGTAAGTGCACTATGAGTGTATATGTGTGCCTATACACATTGATGTTGGTGCTGTGTGCATGTGTGTGCTCATCTGCATGTGTGACAGGGTGTGTGCATGTATTGTGTACTGAATGCCTGTGTGTGCATAAGTAACCAATTCTGTGACTGTAGGGACAGCATGTAACTCCCCAGGCTGAGTGTCTTCAGGACTAACATGAGAAAGTTGAGGCCGTTATCTCTGAGCTGTGCCACCAGGGCCCCTTTGCCTTTGGGTCAGGTCTTGCCATTCCTCTGACCAGGCTCGTTCTGCAGAGAGCTGCCCTCGGGGGCTGTTTCCCGGCCCCCTGCCCTCCACATCTGGCTGGAAGGAGACTGAGGAGAGCAGACAGGAAGCCTGGCATCTCTGCACCGTGGGCAGCGTTTCGGGCAGGGCTGTGCTTCCTCCGTGTTCAGCTCCCCAGCCAGTCTCCCTGGCCAGTCCCCAAACCTGGTCACTCTGCCACTGATTCCAGTGCCCCCTTTGATGTCTGAGCTCTTCCTTCACCTACAGTATATTGTCTCTGTGTTAAGTACATAAAGTGTTTCTGCTTCCCCGCAGGATCCAACTGGTACACAGTCTCTCCTTGTCGGTTCCTCTCCTGAAAGACAAGTGTCATTCAATAAAGCTTCTGTCACCAGACACAAGCTGTAGATCAGTGTGTCCACCTGGGCACACACTCTGCTGCGGCACCCCCGGGGGGCACACCCATGCCTCGTGGGCCCCCGAGAGAGGTGGGCAATGCGTGCCTCACAGATCCTGTTGTCAGGACGTCTGCGGTAAACAGGTCTGGGGTCACAACAGCTGCCATTTCTTCCGACAGCCGGGAGGTCCCAGGTGTCCTTCTAAAGCACTTGGCACGTACTTTCTCACTTAATCTTACAACAGCTCTCTGAGGAAGGCGATGCTTCGCTGCCAGCTTGCGGATGGGAAAAGAAAGCGGGTAAGTGCTCTGAGGTGGCACAAGGGTGGGACGAGGCCAGCGGGGGGTGGGGGGGTTCCTGCCCTTTGTTCCCCACACCCTGGAGGTGATGTGGGCAGATAGTTTTTTCAGGCATCAGCTGTGCTTCCATGCCCAGCCTCCCATGGTGTCTTCCCCACATGCCCCATCTCAACCACACTGCACCCCCTTCCAGAACCGCCCTCCTGGCTCACTGTTCTCCTTTCCCACAGGCCTCCGGGAGCACGCTCTCTCAGCATCCCACAGGGAGTTGCTCCGGGTCCTAAGTGTTCTTTAGTGCATTTTCATATCCTTCCACTACAGCCCTCATGGCTGCACACTGGGATATTACACATGACACGTGTGTAATGTACACGTGTGTATCTCCCACACAAAGCAGTGAGCTCCTTGAGGCAGTGAGGCCAGACCTGGAAGTCAGGGTTGACCCACAGCTGTCACTATATAGGTGCTCAGTTAATGCTGGTGGCGGAATGGTTGAATGAATAGTAAATGACCACTTGGTGGAGTCTTTCTTGCTCACAGATTTCCACATATAAGTATTTATTCCTTAAATCTGGCTGGCATGATGTTAGTAAGTATGACCATCAGCCCCATTTTGCAGATAAAGAAACCAACAGGGCAAAAGCATGATTCGCATGTGGGCCCACGGAGATGTCCCCCAAAATGGAATGAGTCCGACCACCCTGATGCAGAGCTGGTGTTCAGACCACTGGTTCCACCACCGTCCCTCCCAGCCAGCAGCCTCCACAGCAATCAGCATTATTAGGCAGGAACAAAGGGCCCCATTATCCAGGATTGACATTTTGGGAACATGGACCAAAGCAACAAAAAGTAGTATTTCTTAAAATGAACATTAGCTGCCCCTGACAATCAGCCCAGTGGAACAGTCCAACAAGCAGTTAACCGTGGTGTGTGGGGCCCCCTGGATGAAAGATTACAGGGTTAGGGACGTGCAGCCAATCAAGGGATCTGATTGGCCGGGAGTCCTAAGTGCTTTATAATTGTGTTTCAGAGGACTGCGGTTTAATGCTAGCCAAGGTTCCCCAATTTATACTGTGTCACACAATTTAAAAGGACTGACTGCCTCGTGTCCTCTTCAACTCTCGCATTATGTAAATTGTTAAGACTGTTATCCGGGGAGTTTGCCTTAGTTGCTGGCTGTTTTAAAATTCCATTTCTTAAAAAAAAAGGGGGGGGGAGGGAGAAAGAAAAGAAAATACCACCCCCCTCCTCCTCTATAACATATCAGCAACCTCAGGTTTGTAGAAAGACAGATGAACTAACGGAGGCACTCGATCTGGAACATTCCAAATGGAATGGCACCCTGCAGCCCCTCCAGAGAGACTATTGTTCACCTGGCTGGAGAAGGCAGGCTGGTGGCCGCCCCCTCACAGGCCCTGTGTTTGTTTTATTTTAAAAGATTTTTTATTGATTTCTAGAGAGAGAGGAAGGGAGAGAGAAACATCATTGTGAGAGAGCAAAACATCAATCGGCTGCCTCCTGCATGCCCTTCAACTGGGGATTGAGCCTGCAACCCAGGCATGTGCCCTGACCGGGAATTGACCAGCAACTTTTCAGTGCATAGGATGACACCCAACCAACTGAGCACACTGGCCAGGGTAGCCCCTGTTTTTGTTTTTGTTTTATTGCAATTACATGGGCTCTCAAAAAATTAGTATTTGTGGTTGCACAGAAGCCCTGGGGCCCATTCTGGACTTTTTCTCCGGAGGAGAGATTTGTAGCCAAGTCATTAAGAAATTTGGAGCAACCAACATGCAAAGAAAGAAGAAGAGAAGGTTTTCTCATTCAGGCCAAGAACACATCCTTCCAGGGGTCAAAGGAAACTCTGTAGTGACTCCCTGGCTGAGGTGGGGGTGACTGAGCAGCACCAGTGCTCTGCTGCGCTGGTGGGCCATGCCTGTTCCCATCCACACTCCTGTCCCAACTGTCTTTGGAGGTGCCACCTCCCTCCACTCTTGATCCAGGAGGTTCTCAAGAGACAGACTCACCCACACGTAGGACAGTGTCCTATGGGCAACTCTGACTGGCCTGGTCAATGCTATGTGATCTAAAGGACCGTTGAGGCCCGAACCGGAAGCCTTTGCAGCACCAACGGAAAGTTCACTGAGAACAAAACCAAGAACGAGAGAGGCGCTGCGGGAGAGTGAGGGAGTAACCCCATGTCACTGGTGTGTCCAGACCCCTCCAGAGCCTCTCACATCTGAATGGATGTGAATCTTCCATCATAGACCACGGGGTTGGGCTGCTGTCACTCAGCTCAAACTCTCCTAATTTTCCACGGCTCCACGGGCATCCTCACCGACAGGATTGCCCGCCATCCCACAGTCACACTTCCTCCCTCAAAGGCCTGCTTTCATTCTTCCTCACTTGGCTGGCATTTCAAAAACCGATTTCCTAAATAGTGAGGGAAAGCGGAAGTGAAAGAAATACCACTGGCACCTGAAGAGTCAGTTCTGGGGAAAAAATAGACAACTAAAATGTGCAGATGATCCTGAACCTCCACCTGCTCCCTCTGTCCCCAGGCCCTGCCTCACGGGGACACGAGGGAAACACAGACCATTTGGGTTCTATTGCAGTGAAGATGCCATCAGGAGCAAGGCTCAGAGCTGGATAGTGAAAAGAAACCCATGTCCTAGAGATAGACAAGGGGATGGGTGGGTTGCGGTGGCTGGTGTGGCCAGTGGAGGTTGCAGCAGAGTTAGAAGTGACATCCATCCCTCTGCGCAGGGCCTCTGCCCCTCCTCTGCCTCTGCCCGCTCTGGGCCTGGTGCTCTGTTCTGTTTCTTTGCAGAGCAAGGCCCCTTGAGGGGAGCCCCCATGATATGAGGAGGGAGGATCCCGCGTGGACAGCGGGGCCTGTGCTGTGGGCACGCTGTCTGCCAGTCTCCCACCTTACCTTCACGGAGCAGACTCGCATGCCTCCCAGGCCTCTTTCGTGCCAGATCGTTCCCTCTGCAGTCTTCCTTTGAGATGTGTGTCCCGCAATCACCGCAGCAGCAAGCATTCGTCTTTCATTTGTCTTCTGATATTTAAAGCATGTGTTAGATCTGTTGATTGCTTCTGTGTTTTTATTCCAATGGCTGCTCCTGGCTTGGACTTTGTGGATCAAATGACAATGTGGGTGGGTGTGACCACAGGCCTGGATGGCAGCAGGGAGGGGAGGGATGTGGGGTCTCCTGCTGCCCAAACTCACACGCATGGCATTGGCCAGGCCAGTCAGAGTTGCCTATAGGACAAGGGGCCCCTGGCCATACATATGCCTTGTCCTCCCTGTGGAAGTGAAGAAGGGCTTGTGGAGAGGACCCTGTTCACCTGACCACAGAGAACCTCACAAGCACAGGGAAGCAGGCAATAAATATTGCTGCATTTATTGGTTCTCAACAGGGGTTTTCTTCTTTTGAATTTCCACCTAATTCCATTTTTTCTTCTTCTTTTACTCATAAGAAACAAACTTCTCTTACTGTTAATTTTGCTCTGGAGTGGTCTTAGGCTAATTTCCAGGGAAAAAATTAATAATCTTTAAGGAGAAGGCCAGCAGGAAGCTTGGAGAGAAATGAATGTTTGGCCCTATCTGTTTTGCTCTCTCACATTGTTGTTTCCCTGGGAAAATCAGTAAAAGGCAGAAGAAGGTGGCGGGCGGGTCTTGCTGCACAAGCTTCTCTGCATGAGCCTACTCTGATCAGCCCACTTGGCAGGAGACCCGGTGGGAGGGGTGGATGCACACAGCTTCCATGGCATTCCTTGAAGTTCCCACCTGATCAGTGGCACTTTCTTTTTTTTAGAGAAAGAGAAAGGAAGAGGGAGAGAGGAAAAAACATCGATGTGAGAGAGAAACATCTTGCATGGCCCCCCACTGGGGATCAAGCCCGGGGAACACCCCCCCCCCCCCTCTGCACCTGCCCTGCCTGGGAATCAAACCTGCAATCTTTCAGTGCACAGGATGATGCCCAATGAACTGAGCCACACCAGCCAGGGCCCAGTGGCACTTTTTTGCTCTGCAACTTAAGTCATAAAGTGTCACTTCCTTGGACTATCTCGTCAACATTGCAGAACAGGAAATTGCTTTATTATTATGCTAAACTGGCACGTTGTTTGGATAGGAAGAATGGTTAATGAAAATGATTGCACTGTACCATGCAAAAGATAAAGTGCTAAAAATGCTGTTATAGTCAACAGCCTACATAATTTGTGCTGTTATTAGGGACAATTTGTGACGTTTTAGAAGTCGAGTGGGTCTAAATGTCAAATGTCAAATGGAGCAAACATTAGTTAAAACATCCAGGAGTAATGAATGATTTACAGAAGAAAGAAATCCAAAGAGATTTAAATATTTCTGTTTTAATTCACTATTTTAAAATGTACACAATTTATACCCTACACTTCGTACATATCTCCTCGAACCCTCATGGCTGCCTGCCTGCTCTTTCTCCACACATGTGTCAGTTGGAAGAAATGAGACTTTCTTCACAAAAATTATTTCCAAGAAAAGTGCATTCTATTCTTCCCTCCAGTCCTTTCACCCTGACCTCCCATTTGTTTTGAGCAAAATAGTGTTTGAAGACTTTGGGGGATGTCACAGGTGGGAAGAAAGTCTCCAGATAGAAGTATAAGACTTAAAAATGTTGTTTGGAAACAAACACTAAGTAGGAGATGAGGGAGACATATTTGAGAACTGATTATGACATCTTCATGATTTCAAAAGAAATTCAAACTATTGAATATGGGGAGGTGCCACCTTATTGAACTTTTTTAAGTTCAAAAGGTGGAGGGGGCCCTAACCGGTTTGGCTCAGTGGATAGAGCGTCGGCCTGTGGACCGAAAGGTCCCGCGTTCGATTCCAGTCAAGGGCATGTACCTTGGTTGCGGACACATCCCCAGTGGGGGGTGTGCAGGAGGCGGCTGATCGATGTTTCTCTCTCATCGATGTTTCTAACTCTCTATCCCTCTCCCTTCCTCTCTGTAAAAAAATCAATAAAATATATATTTTTAAAAAAAAGGTGGAGGGGGATTGGATGATTCATTCATCCATTTACTCATTGACTCAACGATGACCATCTAATATATGCCAAGCCCTAAGGATACAAAAATATGATCCCAATAAGTTGTGATCCCAATCTTTTATGGTGACTTTAATGTTGCAATAATTCTTATAGTGCCCAAGGCAAAAAGAAATCCTGAAGAGTTCCATTTATTAAGTAGTAAGACCCAAACAATAAGTGTTTCTAAAACTGAGAGAAAAATACTTTAATTTCATTTTTAAATTACCAAAATTACTTCCCAATGGGATGTGAGCATCTTTTGGGCACTGAACAACCTATAAAAACCTGGAATCAGATTGGGTTTGCCCCATTCCCTTCTTTGACCAGCATTGACTTTGCACAGTACTTGCTTGTTAACGCAGCAACTGCTGAAAGGCCAGTTTTGCAAATATATGACATCATCAGAAGGAATGGAGTACCATCTGATATTGGAAAATCGTGCTGGTGGTTAGTGTGCAGTCTACAATCAATTCTGAGGATTGTTGCCTTTCGCTTAAAAATGTAAACTATCCCATAGTGCCCTGTGGGTTCCCCGTGGCACCCCTTGGCACCCTGGCACACACTTTGGGAACCACAGGTCTAGGCAATGCTAAACAACACGTGGTCTTCAGATGCTTTGATTCCTCGAATTGCCTGTCAGTCTACAATAAGTGCAGATTGAGAAAAAACTTTAGAACCATTTTTAGTCATTTGATGATGTTTCTTCTGATTAGGGCTCGCATTTTGTGTTTGCTTTTTATTTTTTCTAGTGATTTAATTTTTATATAATGTTACAATGTTGGGGGTCTTCAATGGATTGGAATTAAAAAACAAACTGGTACCTCCCTACACTCAGTTTAGGAAGCACTGTTTGGGGGCTCAGTCTAATGGGAAAGCTAGACACCAAAACAGAGGCGTTTTTAAACGTGAAATTAAAAACTACGCGGCATTATTATTAAATTACTACAACTAAAAGGTAAACCCTTTAAAGACCCAGTTAATGAGAAACTGCTAATTAGTTTTTTCTGGTCCTGGAATATTTATTTACCCATAGGATACTTTTGCAAATATGATAAAAAGTATTTTGCACCGTAAGATGAAGCATCAGTTTTACTGCACAAAATAAGGTAGCACTACTTTGCTTTTGAATATCTAAATAGCAAACCCTCCTTCCTCAGCCCTTGCCCCCTCTGGGTCCCTCTCCACCCCTTTCTCTCTTCCCCATCACAGACATACTCTGGGCAGAAAGTCAGCCCTATCCTTGAGAGCACTGAGATTCTGTGTTACCATGTTTTAGTGCTAAAGGTTTATCCTCTGCTCACCCTATCCTTAAAAAATCACTTGAGTAAGAAATCACTATTATAATTACTTAATAAATATGTTTTGTTCGGAACATGGGGAAAGGACTCTTGAATGAGTTTCAGAGTGTAAACAATGAACAGGAAAACAAAAACACTGTCCAAGGTGCTGTGGTAGAATGATTCTCCGCCCCCCCCTACCCCCCACACACATTTGCTAATTGGAACATGATAACTAGAGAAATGGTTATAAATTAGAAACGTTCACAGAATTTAGAACCCAAAGGAATTACACAGAAGTGTAATTAATTTATCCTCCAGGTTTTTTGACTCACTTCTAATCTTGTCTCGAGTTGACTGGCGATGTGCGGTGAGGCAGAGAAATGTTGAGTAAATGCTAAATGCATTGTACTGTCGAGCGGATTCTTATACGGTAAGTGTGCCTGAATTGTTCTAAAGCTGTTTTCTGAAAGTTAAGTGTTGTTGGGGGGGAACGGAGGAGAGAAAGCTGCGCCCCTTCCTGACCAAGGGCACAGTGGAGCCAGCGACCTCACTCTCAGAAGGGGGTGCTGTTAGCTCATGGCTCCTGCGAACCTGTGAAGACTCATCGACATTTTAAGGGGGAAAAGTATATTCTCCTGTGCTCTCTCTTCTCCTCTGACTATTTTGTCTTTTTGTTGGTTTGTAGATTTTGATCTTAAAAATAGGATGGATGCTATGTGTAATGCTTAAGAGCAGCTTCTGTCTTCTCTTCAATAAGAGAGAGTTTCCACTTTTGAATTTTCAAAGTCTCTTGGTTAGGAAAAGCTTTCCAAGATGCAGGCGAGCAAACAGCTGCCATCAAAAGCTCGAAGTCCATAGCAGTTTATAATAGTCACCATTTCTAAACCTTTTTGTTCCAAGAACATCCCAGTAATGTTCCAAATATGTGATCCATTAAATAAGTTCCAAGTATATGTTAAATAAAATTGAATCCAGCTTTGGAGTACACTGACTTCATTTAAATTCTGATTTTGTAAGTGTCATTTGATATTTAGAAAGCTTTTTATCCCTGTTTTATAAACCCCTAAAAACCAGAGCATTGAGTCTTAATGTCAATTGGAGGAATTGTGAAAGATCAAGTTCATTTCAAAACAGATTAAAACCTTAGATTCTGAAGTTGGCACAATGAATTTTTTGCACACTAGATAATGTGGACTGTTTCTTTTTTTAGATTGGTGATCCTTCTTGTGTGTCTTTAAATGAAAAAAAAAGAAAAAAGTTTGTACTACATCTCCATGGTTTTAGAATTCTTCACACAGAGGATTCAAGTTACAGTGTTCACATTTCAATCCTAAAATGAATACTTTTTTTTTTTTTAGGTCAGAAGGTGGTTAAATAAAGCTATCATCTATAATTTTTCATATGTTGATTAATCACCAGGAGAATATTAATTCTCTGGGCCAACATAGAATTGTTGTCAGTAAAGAACATTGTTAGTTATTTACACACCAAGAAGCAACTTAACCATTTAAAAGAAGAAATGTACAAGTAAATCAGAGAAGTAGAAAGTAGAAAAAATATAACTTACTAACCTGCCCATGGTAAGTATGGGTGTGCCATCGTTTATTTAGAACATTCTTATTGAGAGCTTCCCATGTGCCAATTCTTGACACCATTTCTGTCTAACAAATATCTATCCATCAGGTGCAGTGTATTCAGGCACAAATGGCTACATTTGTTAGGGATTATTTGCATGTAGACCTTGGAACCCAGTCTCAGTGGCAGCTTCTCTGTTGACTTCTGTCAATTCTTTTGTTATGAGAACTTATTCACCTATTATTTTAAACTGGACAGTTCAGGGGTCTGGTCCAGGAGGGGTGTGGGGCAGCTCTGCTAGCTGTAGCAAGATACTTGGGGAGAAGATATAATAAAACCAGAATTTAAATCCAGAGGGTACCTCCAGGATTGTCTACCTCCTCACTTTACAAATAAAGAAGTTGAGGTTTAGTAGACCAATAAGTGACTCCCAAAGCCACATCACATCCTATTCCGGAGAGCGGCTACAGTGTTTGGACAGGTTATGGTCTGAACCTGTGGTCCCACATGGCTAAGTGATATGGGCTGTGGGAGGTGCAGCAAGTAAACAAAGCTTGATCAGATGCATGGAATTGAGTAGATTCTAAACCCACGAGAATGTTGTAAACATCTTGACCACGCCCTTACTTTGCCTCTTGGAATCTGGCTATAAAATAAAGACTCGGCTTGCAGGCCGTGGGTCTGCCTCTTAATCAGAGAGGGCAGCGTCCCACCCAGCCCCACCCCTACTCAGGCTCACTGAACCTGGCTGTGCTGGCGCGGCACATCTATAATCTGGTGCATATTTTTCTTTAGTGGTTAAAACACATAGACTATGTCTTACTAATCTTTATGTATGTGTATTGTAGGATTTTCCTCCCTGAAAACTGTTACTAACTTGATGCAGAATCTTGTAATTCATAATGTCTGAAGATCATATGAGCCATGAGAATGAGGTTCACATCTATTTTATTCACCAAAATGTATCCAGTGCCTAGCGAAATGCTAAATAAATGCAAAAATTGGGTAAAAAATACTAACAAACTTAACTCCGCTGTATGTGTTCAAATGACAATTAATCTTGACCATGTTTGGTAAAACTCAGGAATTCAAGGGTGCTGTCACATTAGAGAATACATGAATGTAATTCATCCCATTTACAGACTAAAGAAGAATAAGTATGCAATTCTTGCAATAGAGCAGGACAAGTATTTGATAATCATCAACATTTAGTAATGCCAATCTTTTCACTAACCTAGGAAGAGAAAAATTTTTCCATAACCCAAGTGAAGGTCTATACCAAAGGTTTCAGTAACTATCACTATTAACAGTAAATAATTTGAAAGTGTTATTTTTTAAATCAGAGATATGTAAAGATACCAGGTATCAACAATTTTATTAATGCTATACTTATAGTCCTACTTAGTGTGTTAACCCAGGAAATGAAATAAAAGATTTAGGGATCCATAAAAGTTATAAAAATGTAACTGTCAGAATTTGCAAACAATATGATTGCCACATTAATTCAAGTAACAAGAATGAGAAATAAGCATTTGTTTTAGGCCACTGTGATTTGCGAGTTGTTTGAGAGTTGTCCTGACTAGTCTAGAAATTGGTATCAGAAGGGAGGGCCTATGATAAAAAAAATCATAAAATAATGGTCAATGTAACAAATGTTCCTCAGCTGTAACAAATGTCCTGCTCTGGCGGGGGGGCGGGATGTTGAGAGTTGATTGAAAGGGGTGGGGGAGCCCGGCTTGTGTGGCTCAGTTGGTTGAGCATCATCCTGTGCATCATAAGGTTGCTGTATCAATTCCAGGTTGGGGCACATACCTGGGTGGCAGGTTTGGTCCCTGGTTGGAGAATGTATAGAGGCAACCATTCAATGTTTCTTACATCTTTGTTTCTCTCCCTCCCTCTTCCAGGAGCAGAATCAGGACCTACTCAATAGATTCTACTCACCCCAAGAGCAAGGGATCCAGACAACACCTGCTTATTGGTGACTTCCTTGTTCTGAATTAGCTTGTATATTGTGGCTACCTTGTCCCTGTCCTATGATTGTAGACTAGATGCATGAGAAGCAGGCCACCTGTGTTTTTTGAAATTACAAGTTTCTTGTCCAAGAGGAGCCTGATCTGGGCCTGATGAAGAAATTGGGCATTGCTCAAAGATCCTGGACTTTGAGATGGACACAGACAGAAAGCCACCTTGGGAAGTGCATATAGGAAGAAGATATGCAAACGTTTGGTGACCAGAAATGTGAATCACTATAATGATTAGTGCTGTTCACCAACATATTTCCCATATCCACCTGTGTCCATAGAATTAGGTGTAGTCACATTCCTGGCTTTAGCCAATGAAATGTGAGTATGACACTCTTTCAGGTCAGTGGGAATCTGTTTTAAATTATTGACCGTTTAGAAAATTTTCTGTTTTACAATTGGCTTTGGCACACTACCACCTACATTTTTTAAAGATTATTAGCAGATTTGAGGAAAATCCCAATCAAGTTTCTTTCCTGTAGGAGCTGTAAGATTTTAAGAGTTCTTGTCCTGTGAAGAATCCAAATTATTCCTTGAGTTGACTATTCCCATCACCCAGTCTGTCGTCACTGTCCTCCTTGCATTAGGAATTTATTGTGATCCACACAGACATATCTACTAACCAAAGTGATATGAGTCCTGAATGCCTTGGCCGGGTCTCAGAAACCAGTGGTCACTCGGTCCCAGCACCTGGCACAATGGAGGAGCAACCGGGTAAGAAGAGAAAGAATGACGGATCAATACATCTTTCTTTTGCAAATTGCACAAATACATGTGATCTCGTGAGCACAGGCTGCCATCCCTCCCCAGCCTTGGACAAGGACGAACTCCTGCCTCCTTCCGAATCTGTCCTCTGAGCAGTGTGGCTACTTTCTTTTGTCTCAGCTGAGGATCTCCCATGACCTCCTTCGGCTCACAGTAACACGTTTGGTCCACACACGTCCTACATGTAGTGCTGTGAGGAGCATGGTAGTTAACCAATGGAATGTGAAAGAGGTGATTTTCCTCTCCTGTGAACATATCAAAAAGCAGAGGACAAAGGAGAGAGGACAGGAAACAGTTTTCAAAATAAGATGTGATGGGCTCACCCTGGCCAGCGTGGCTCAGTTGGTTGTGTTGTCTCATGCACTGAAAGGTCACGGGTTCAATTTCCAGTCAGGGGAGGCAACCGATCAATGTTTCTCTCTTCCCCTACCTCCCTCTCCCTAAAATCAATAAAATGCACATAAAAAATGTGATGTGCTCTGTTCTATCTCTTGTCTGAGAACTTGACTGGACTTCCCGACTGTTTCTCTCTGCTGAGGGCATGTAAAGTGCCTTAGTTTCCTTGCACACTGACTCTCAAGGTGAAGCTTAGCTGTGCCTCTTCTGGAAAATGCAAAGCAGTTGTTACAGGAGTAACAACCAAATGGCTGGAAACTCCGAACATCTCACACATGGAAATAAATCCAGAAATAACCGCCTCATCAGCACGAGAAAACAAGGTGAACCTAAGGCAAGTTTGTCACCCATGTTCCTCACTGACACCACACTCAACAAATCCAGTTTATTCAAGTATTCCCTGTAACTAAGCAAGGAAATAAGATGAGTTTTGCTGGCGCCACACAAAATTGAAAAGCAACAAAAGGAAGCACCACTCGGACTGCGGTGATTTGTCATGAGTGAAGTGTACCGACACGATCTAGTCAGCTCTGCTCCTTCAGGCTTAGCGTACACGGTGCTGCCCCACGAGGTCCCGCCCTCTCTCTCTTTGTTCTGAGACGAGTGGGCTGCTGTCTTCATTGGGGTGAATTTCTCCAATGATTTTTCCCTCTATCAAATCCATCTAGGGCAGGGGTGGGGAACGTGGGCCATATAAGGCCCTTGAAATCATTTGGTCTGGCCCTGCCAAGGCAACCGCAGGTGGAACTCAAAATTCAATAAATCTAGGAGCTTTTTTCATAGCAACATACATTTATGTTAAGTGAATTATATTAACCGAATGACGTTATAAAGATCCAAATGGCCCTTGGCAGGAAAAGGTTCCCCATCCCCGCTCTAAGGCCTGACAATGCCGGAAACCCCGGGGCTTGGCAGAAACTGGACTTTAGATTCTCCCAGTCGTGTTAGTGGAGCCTAAACAGTCTGTGAGAACTGGGAATTTCACACCATAGAAAACAGGGGCCTCAGAGGCCAAGGATTTCAAATGACAGAATCATTGACCTGAAATGATTCGCCAGGCCCGGGGCCCTCCCTAGCAGGAATGCTTGGGAGCCCAGACGATGGAGAGAATCCACACCTGCTGCTGGCTCCCCACTGATTCGGTGTGGTTTCAATCAGCGCACAGGTGCAATGCTGAGACTGACAGCTGCTCAGCCCTCACCCCTCTGCGTAATGACACTATCCCTCATCCAGTGCTGAATGTGACTTGACATTAGGGAATCTGAGGCACCCACTGTAAGAGGAACAGGAGAGAGAGAGAGAGAGAGAGAGAGAGAGAGAGAGAGAGAGAGAGAGAGAGGGGAAGAAGAAGATGCAAAAAGTAATGGTTTAAAATTAATTTCTCTGCAGACACAGAGGCTTAGAATAAGAACATTTGCATCGAAAATCCTAATTCTAAGCATGAAACAATGATTAACATTGCAGTCATTGGGGAAGAAGGCATGCAAAAAATATTTTCCTCATATGAAGCTTATTCTTATAATATTACTGCATTTCAAAAAATACAATTTTAGAAAAAAAATGAACTATAGCTCTTTGCAATGATAGGCGACAGGTCAGAAAAGCATTTCAGAATAATTTTACACCTTTTAACCTTAAAAATACTTTGCTGACAATTGAGAAAGGGCCTTAAAAGAAGCGCTGATAGGCATTCTCACAGCGGGGTTGCCATGTCCCATCACCGCACTGGAGCTTCTGCATAATGTATCCTGTAATAAGGCGTGTGCAGCACATCACCGAGGCTGAAGTGCCGCTGGCAGAGAGCAAGCTCGGCGAGAGCCGCTATTAGCCATGATACTGGAAGTTTGTTACATAAAACTCTTGGGAAGACAGAAAGGAAGTAAACTGTTGAAAATTTTGATTTGAGCCGGGACATAACTACTTTGCCATAGGATTTTGTCTGCATTTACATATACATTTAGTGCCCTCTGTTCTTTCAGTTCTGCTCGTGGTTGGACAGTCTTGTGAAACGAAAACCCTACACTGTTGAGTGAAACAAATGGCCCTTTCCCTGACTCTATTGCTGAGAGTGATAATTGTGAGGAAACTGTTGTAACAATTACTGCTGATAATTATGAATGCATATATGATGGCTGAGAGTTCCACGTTCCCTCCATTGCAAATCCTGTTCCGACTTGGAGGAAACTCAACAATATCTCACTGCACCAGAAATGAAAAACCAGTGATCAGAGAAAGACACAGCCCTAAATCATTGCTTCTGCCTATTGTGCTAGGGGCGGTCCCGGTCAGGGACAACTCAGCCTTGGGCTGGAGTGGGAAGCGAAGACAACCCAGAGAGAGTGGATTTCTTGTGGTTCATTTAGTCAAATATGACTAAAGAAAAAGAGAAGAAGAGTAGGTGGGGAGAGACATGTTTCTAAGAAAGTTTTTCTTACGTTCTTTTTCTGCTGAGAGACCCAATCAACGATGTTTTTAGTTGTTCTGGGATTTCACTTAGAATGGCAATATTCTGGAATGGGCTCTAGTCCTTCCTTACACGAGGCCAATTGAATTGGAGTAGAACTAACCTAAGGATTTGATTTGACTAGCTGCACAGAGATGGTACCCTTTATTGTTTTAGGGCTGTTCACAGATGAAAGAAGTACTTGGCCATCCCCGAGTCCTACCTGAATCATTCTTAGCAGGATGCAGAGCAGAAGATCCGTGGATGCCCTTTGCTTCCATTTTATTATTTTATTTCTTCAGTCCTTTTCCTTCTTCTACTTAACTTTTATTTTCCAGTTTGGATGGCAATGTCTCTTTCAAGTCACACAGAACACGTTCCAAATGTCCCTACCGGGGCTCCACGCACTCACTTTCAGGGCAGCCTGCCCTGGGGAGCACTATGCCCTCTCTGGCGCCTTTCTGGGAAAGACATTCTCGCATCCCAGGTGTTTACAAGGCAATGCAGGCACCAAAGGTGCTCATCACAGCCACTGGTTAGGCATATGCTCAAGAAGGAGCGTTTTGCTTTTCGTTGGCAACTAACTCCACTTACAAGGCATTCTGTACATTGTGAACACAGAGGAATGAAACCCAGGGGTGGGGAGGATGCCGTCACACAGTGGGGAGAAGCAGGGACCACAAGGATTGCCCAGTGTGGGGTGGGGTTTGTGCTCGTAGCTGCTGGGAGAAGGGCTTCTTAAGCCTCTTATGGTTTTGCTGCTAAGAGAGCATTGAGGAGTAAGATCTGGGATTTTTACAAAACGATAGTCAATCATTCTCTGTTATGTATGTTATAATTCAGTGAGTTATTTTATGAGCTGTTTTATAGATTCAGGCAGTTTTTTTATATTCCTAAAATGACTCTATCTCACCAAAATATAGATTCACATGTTTGCATTTCAATAATCTCTAAAACCCAAATTCTTTATGCTTTGGTCGAACATAGAGATGTGTTTGGGATTGAGGCGCAGTGAACTAAGTGACTGGTACTAGCAATTTTTCACTATGTTGGGACTCTGTGACCACCACCCTCCCCTCCCCCCCCCACCCCAAATAAAGGAAGCGCCAACCAGCAAGACCAGGGGTCCTCAAACTACGGCCCGTGGGCCACATGCAAATACAAATATTGTATTTGTTCCCGTTTTGTTTTTTTACTTCAAAATAAGATATGTGCAGTGTGCATAGGAATTTGTTCATAGTTTTTTTTAAAACTATAGTCCGGCCCTCCAACGGTCTGATGGACAGTGAACTGGTCCCCTGTTTAAAAAGTTTGAGGACCCCTGAACAAGTCTAAGGACAATAACAGCAGGCATGCAGATCCGAATTCCACAACCACAGTGCCTGGCCACGCCTGCTGCTGTGCTCATTTAGGAATAATTTGTCAATTTCTCTCATATTTTTAAGGAGCCCCAGATACACACCCATGCACACATAGGTGCTCACATGCTCACACACAGAAACATCCCTGAGAGAAAACTCTTTTAAGGTCTATTGGAGGCTTAAATTTTACCTTTTCCTCGTGAAGCACATCGGAGTGTGGTACATCGAGCGGCTTGCTGGTGTGCTGAAATGCCAGCTGCATCTCTTAGTTCTTTCCCAAATCATTCATTTTCTGAGAAATTGTTCTCAGTACCTATTGTCCAGAGATTCCCAAAGACTGGAGAATACCAGTTTGCCCTCACAGTTTTCTTTTCTCATGAATGATGTGCACTCAGATCCCGCCCCCTCCCCCCATGTTATCAATGAGAACACAAGAGGAAAATAGTTTGTGACCAATCCTTTCTTCTTCTTATTTTTGTTGTTTGTTGATCCTCACCCGAGGATATTTTTCCATTGATTTTTAGGGAGAGTGGAAGAGAGCGGGAAAGCCAGAGAGAAACATCGATGTGAGAGAAACACATTGATTGGTTGCCTCCTGCATGAGCCCCCACTAGGGAGGAGCCTGCAACCAAGGTATGTGCCCTTGACCAGAATTGAACCTGGTACCCTTTATCCACAGGCTGGTGCTCTATCCAGTGAGCCAAGCCGGCTAGGGTGTGACCAGTCCTTTCTTAAGACTAAATGCTGAGTAAGTGGCAAACGACCAGAGAAGGAATGAGAAAATCTTCCAATTGTGACTTATTCTTCTCTTTACTCTCCATTTCCAAGGTGACTTAGAAAACTTAGCATCATCACTTTCTGCCTACCTCCTCATTGTGCCAAAAAAAAGAAATAGCAGAGATTGGCAGGACTTTTCTCAGTACAAAACTCGAGATTTGGGGGCATTCATACATTTAGTGAATCAGTTTTATTTGGTAACAGCATATAATTTTGACAGAATCATTTGGCTGAACAATTAACTTCAGGAGGCAAAGAGCTAACAAAAGGATAATTAATCAATGACTAATTGCATTTCCTCACTATGGGTGATTTTCAATGATTTCTCTGTCTCTCTTTCCCCTTCCTCTTGCCCTGTGATGCCTGGTGTATTGCTGGAGTTTGAACGTGGTGCTATCATTTCTCTTTCATACACTTTTGTATTTTTTAAAATATTGTGAAAGGGCACCTATTACTTTTAGCTTCCCCTATTTTTAACTAAATAATAACAGGACAAAAAACCCGGAATTTTCCCTAAGATCATTTGTCTTTCATATCATGGTGGATCAAAAACTTTCAATCGCTTCCATTATCTACACAATTAAGCATAAACTTCTTCACATAGCATGTTGAATGCTACGCAGTCTGATTCTAAGCTACGTTTCCCATTGTAATTTTTGCTACTTTCTGCCCTGAAAGGCACGTCCTTCCTTTTCTCTACATCTTTGCTTGCATCACCCTTCCCCACCTGGAATTCCATCTTCCCCCTCTTCCCTCCCAACTAACTTGGCTGGAATGCAAGACCCCCGGAGGTCTCTCTGGCCACAGCCACTGCTGACGCCTCAGGGACCGAGCTCTCCACCGCTGAGTCAGTCCTCCCCACGTCCGTCCGCATGTGACTGCACCTTCAATCTCAGAAGGTCCGTGTCAGCCCCGTGTCGGCCTCACATACCCGATTCTGAATGCCTGTGTTCCTTTCCTCACTTGGATGATCGGGACAGGGTCTCACCTTCAGGCTCCCCGAAGCAGCCCCAGGAAAACGCTTTCCCAACAGAGCGGAACCTCAAAGTCCTCTCTGAAAGAAGCAGCTCATCATGGTAGCCTCCACCTGAGAGTCCAGCGACACACTCAGAAAGGAGCCTTCTGCGCCCAAAGGCGTCAGGAAGCCGGAAGGAGAGAAACTCCGTCCCCAGGGGCGGGTGCGAGCGGCCTGGCCCTCCTCCTGGTCTCCACTCTGACTCTTCTCTGCCATCAACCTGGGAAATGGGTGACTCACGTGTCGTTTGTCTAGATTTGAATCCTGAATTCAAGAGGCCTTCCCTCTTTCCATATTTGTACTAATATATATATATATATATATATATATATATATATATATATATATGTATTTTTGTAAATCATGATAGTTGAAGCAAGGACCCAGAATCGGACACAGCAGTCAGGGGAGGTGGTTCCGTGGCAGGGGCTGCAGTGGGGAGTGGAGATGAAAATGTTCCTTCCCTTTGTAGAACATTGTAAAAGAAATAGTAAGTGTCCCACAGGGACTCGCTCTGCCTGAGACCTGCTGTCCCTGGTTTTTCCCCGTTGACAGAAACAGGTACAGAGATAAAGAAAAGACAAGCCTCCTCTTCAGAGGCCCACACAGATGCCCAGAAAAGCCCAGCACAAAGTTTCTGTTCTTTCTTTCTTCACCATCTACCTCTTCCCACCCTCCAGGGATCTGTACCCAACATGAGAAAGGCCAGCGCTACAACAGATGGGTAAACGAATGCATTTTCATTTCAGTTAAAGCCATTAATATTCAGGAAATTGAGTTCTCTGCATCAGCTTCCTGAGGATGCCTGGGAATAAAGGGACCAGATCTCTGTTCTGTACACATTTAATTTTGTCTTTCAACTCTTGCACCTGACTCAATTAAAATAAAACTCTGCAAACGTGTGAGTCTTCCGTGAACGGGAAGTTAAACAGCGTGGCTGCTGACGGAGAGGATTTGGGTAAAGTGTTCGTGCCTTTGGGTCAAGTGGGAGGGGCTCAGGGCCTGACATGCTTGAGTGGAACCACAGGCGTGGAATCGAGGCTCTGTCTGGTGCACTCGTGTGAGTGACCGCGAGCCTTGCTGTCCTCGTCTGTGGGGACGGGAAGGGGGAGCTGGGGCCCAGGCTGGCGTTGGCCGCACAGGTCTGAGTCTCACTCAGCTTTCCCTTCGGCTCTCAGGAGTGTGCCTTCCTCCCGTGGAGCTCAAGAGGGAAATTCCACAGGAACGGCATGTATGGATTTCCATCCTCAGTCTCTCATGCATCCCCATGCAACAGAGGAAGTGTCTGTGGCTGTCTTTTTAAATATATATATATATATAGGCTATATATATATATATATATATTTAATTTTAGAGAAGGAGGGAGAAGGAGAGAGAGATAGAAACATCAATGATGAGAGAGAATCATGGATCAACTGCCTCTTGCACTCGGGATGGAGCCTGCAACCCGGGCATGTGTCTGACCGGGAATCGAACTGTGATCTCCTGGTTCATAGGTCGATGCTCAACCACTGAGCCACACCAGTCAGGCTGTGGCTTTCTTTTTATTAGAATGGAAGTACCATGAGCAGGACATGGGCTTCACCCTCAATACAAAGACAAGCAGATAAACCAAGGGGGGGAGGGGAGAGCAGATTTTACCCCAGACAGAAACCAGACCTCACCTGTTGTCTGAGCAGGAGGGTCTCAGAGGAGAGCCTGGCTGAATGTCAGCCTGGCTGTTCCTTCATCCCCATAGCACGTCCCCTCTGTGACCTATGAGCCTGGGCCCCTGCAGGGCTGGGCAGGTGTGGGCTGGTGAGGTGGGCGGTGCAAGGCGTGGCAGGGGTGGGGGGATGAGAAGCAGCATCCTCTGGGGGCCATGCTGCCTGCACCTGGCGGGGAGCGGTGACTGACGCAGGGTAAGAACACTTTGTGTCAAGACCTGATCACGTCATTCATTTGCAATCATATTCTAATCAATGCTATTTACACATATCACTCGCTGCTATTGAGGGATGTGTCAGCACCTTCACGCTGTGCCGCCTGGTGACGAGGGCTAATTATTGGTAGGAAAATGTCACCCTTTTCAAGCAGCAGAATGAGAGCATTTCAGGTCCCTGGAACCAAGTCCACGTGAGCTTTGTGCGAGAGAAAGAGGCTGATGGTTGGTATTGAGGACTGACTTTCACGCCAGGGCAAACTGAAGTCAAGGAACATTTATACACAAGAAATAATTTAGATGGTGCTTCTCTGGCTGAAGACGGCTGCTAAACCCTGACTTTCAGATCCTCCTGCCTCCCTCAGCGAAGATCACAGTCCAGAGTGTGGGTGCAGGTGGGCGATGGGGGGCAAGACCAAGTGTGCCGCCGCAGGGGACGACGTCACGGTCCGTGACTGTCCCTCAAGACTGGCTCCGAGAAGGAAATTGTTTCCTAAGAGTCAGACAAGTGTCAGATCAGGATCTCAGGCACGACATTTCCTCAGGGACTCATCCCATTCATCTTCCCTTCCCTGAACGGGAGTGGGGCAAAAACAGAGGGCCAGATGCAAAATTCCAGCTGCGCACCTTTCCCTTGCTCTGCCATCCCCACGCTCTGGCCATGGCCAACACAATGTAAAAAACAAGCGATTTCCAGAAAACTTCACATTCACCCGGGGGAGAAAACAGCAGGCATATCCCCAGGGAGGGACAGCAACAGAGTAGGTGTCCCATCAATATTTATGGAAACGGAAGGAGAAGGGGGTGAAGGGGCAGACTGCGCTACTGGTCTTCTAAGTCGGTGTGTAAAGTACAGCCACCAGGCTCTTCTACGGGCTGTGAAAATGATTTCGGGGTCCACTGAATCTGTAGCTAACATCAAGCGACCTTTACTAATTTTTAATTGTAACGTTCATTCATTCCCCTCAAGCAGTCGTTCATTCGGCTGAAAGAATCCATTGTGTATAATAAACTCCACTCTTTGTGCAGGCTCGGTTCAGACTCCTGCCTGCAGACAGGATAGCTGCTAAGCACACCAGAGCCTATTCCATTCTCGGAGGTGTTTCAATACTACCGAGGCACCATTTTTAACCTAGCAGATACAAATCCAAGCTCTTAACAGCATGCTCTGTTGGCGATGCTGCCTCGTCAAAATGCTCACATACATTTCCTGGAGGAAAACGGTGCACCCACTATAGGGCAAATCAGGCACGTTCTAGGAAAGTTGCATATCCTATTTCTAAGAATCTGTTCCAAAGATACCTGGGTTATTCATTGTAGCACTGCTGGTAATCGCAAAACTAAAACCAAAACCCCAAAACCCAAATTGGAAACAACCTAGATATCCATCAGTTGGGGACTTTTTGAATAAACTAACTATATGCATTTCCACATAGATACAGAGAAGGGCTATGTAGTGTCAAAACAGCTGAGGAGTGTGTACGGCCTGTTACCATTTACATAAGAAAGGGGAGGAGGTCATACCAGAATTATTCTACATATGTAGATATATTTGTATTTGCTTGTATTAAGAATACAATGGGAGAATTAAACTGTAAAATAACATTTTAAAATGATTACTTATGAGAGAGAAAATGGGTTGTGAGGTCAAAAACAGAAGTTAGACTTCTCTTAAAATCCCTTCCCCTTCAGGCAGGGCTGGGAAGTACGAGTGTAAGGAGGCGCTCAACCTGCGACCCTGCAAGGTCAAGGTCAGCGCCCATAGCAGCACCCCCTTAAATTCCGTGTCCTTGACACCTTGATTGCCAAGCCTTATAGAGTTAGCTTTGGAACTGTGTAAATATTATACATAATTATGAAGCAAATTAAGTTTAAATTTTAAACATTTCTAAAAACCAAAAGCAGTGACACAAATGAACATGATTGTATCAAGATGGTAGCGTAACTACAGAGAATCTCTTCCAAGTGACTTTTTAAAACTCAGTAATTTGACTGTGACATCTTTACAGGGATATATTTCAAGGACAAAAAGAACCTTAAACTGTGTTTGTAAGGTTTCCTCTTAGAGATACAAACTACAGTATTTATGGATGATATTATATAATGTACGAGGTTGTTCTAACCAGTGGAGAAATCGTGAGCAGAAACAGGTAGGAATGTAGCTGGAACAAGAGTGGTTGTAGGTGATAATTATCGCAGTTGGGTGATGAGCAAACAGGGGTTCTTGTACTTTTCTCTCTACTTTTGTTCATGTCTGAATTTTTTCCACGATAAAAAATAAACACGTTTGCTGAGCCACCAGCTGGCCAGCACGGTGTTGGCCAAGGAGGAAAGGTTTTCCTTTTGATCAGCACTGCCGTTCCCAGGCGCTCACACCAATGCTTTTCGGCTGGTACCCATGCCCTCCACACTGCCCTCTGAACGTCCTTTGTCAGCCCTGCTCCTGCAGCATCTTTGCTCCTTTGTGGGTCCACGCTCTCAGGTGGGCTCCCAAGGGCGGTGCAGGCCCTGAGCTGCTCACAACACTCAGCCATCGCCGATGGTAGACGAACTGAATGTCGCTTTTTCTTCATCAAACAAGTAGCTAATCGCCCACTGGCTGTGGCTCTGCCATGAAGTTAGGGTTATGTCAGGACTAATTTGATATGAGAAATAATCAAGACACCCCCCTGCACACACAATTGCAGGTAGCCTCGCTGGAGGGCGGGATCCACTAGGGAGATCCTCACTGCTGTGCAGATGCAGCTGGGTGTGTCATCGTCACCGACAGGACTGTAGCGCGGGCCTAGACACTGCATCTATGGTCTGGTTCTAACCTCGGTTACCTCCCAATGGGAAGTACAGCCAAGCAGGCCATCCAGGGTCGGCTCTCATGCCAGACTGGCAGTCTATGTGGCCTGTTGCTTGACCCCAGGAACTACCCTGTATGCCTGGATAGTCACGCAGGGTTCATGTTCAGGACGTGCTGGAGGACATCCCACTCCTTCTCTGACATTTCAGCTCAAAAGTCAGAGCTGCTCTCTAGGAGAAACTCAGAGCTGCAAGGAGCAGGGATGGAAATTCCTGCTGCAGGTGCCCAGTGTGGACTCTCTCCCAGGTGCTGCTCCTGGGCGAGCCAGCCCATTCCACCAGGCCCATTATTCAGCAATTTTCATGGTTAAAATGAGAGAGAAGATACGCATGTCAATGGGCTTCCCTCACACAGATTCTCCGATTCTAATCTACAGAAAGGAGAAACCAGAAGGGGAGCCCGGCCCCAAGAACCTGCTTACTGTGGTCAACACCGCACTCTGAGCCTGAAATTTATCCAGAGCTACAGGCTCATCTGCTCTGCTCATGGTATATTCTAAGAGGAGCTCAGAATAATCAGCACACTTTAGAGGACAAAAAGAGGAAACTAATTTTTATAATTTAAGGATAAGTCCAGTTGGAATTGCATGTTTTGTGACTACCAAAAACTAATTAAAGAAAAATCTAAGAGCTTTAAGATAGGGAACACAAAGCAATAAACAGTTGTCCAGTGTCTCCTGGGTGCTCACTGCTGGCTTTGACTAGGACTGAGGAGCCGAGGGAGGGCTAGGCCTGCAGGAGCTGGGCCGCAGGCGTGCACGTTATTTTGGGAGGTGGCTTTGCTTCCCGTGGTCGCACTCACAAAGTACCACAGACCCGGGGGTTTAAAACAACAGAAAGGCACTATTTTATAACTCTGGAGGGTTCGTTCTTTCTGAGGCTGTGGGGGAGAATTGGCCCCGGCCCTCTCCCAGCTCTGGTGTTGCTGGTGACCCTTGGCTGGTTATAGTCTCACTCTGATCTCTGTCTCCATCGTCTCATGGGATCCTCCCCATGTCTGTGTCCCAATGACCCCCTTTTATTATAAGCGCCCCAGTCTCATTGGGTTGGGGCCCACCCTACTCCAGTGTGACCCGCTCCTGACTAACTACATCTGCAAATACTTTATTCCCAAATAAAGTCACATTCTGAGGGACTTTGGGGTTAGGACTTGAACACACAAATTTTGCGAAGACAATTCAACCTGTAAGGAGGTTACGGGTAAAAACACTGTGTGGCTGTGGTGAGAGAAACCAGGAGGGGAATGAAACACCGCAGTGGGGTGTTTCTTCAAAAGAGTGTGCACCAGACCAGAGCGGGTGAACTGACAACTTCTGATGTCAACCCCTATTTGCAGGGACACCCCTGGCTAGGCTGTCCGTGGGCTCTGAGCACACAGACGCACGTTCACAGCCAGAGTCCCTTCCGAGAATTTGAACACGGCTTCCAATGTGATTCACTAACGCTTACAAACGAGGTCAACTACACATTTCCTTGAACTGTTTCAAAATATTTTGTACCCATTTAAGACTATCCCAAATTTAACTCCGTCCACTCTTGGTGAACTGAAGCCCAGAGACACGGAAAGAGCAAGGGGATTGAGGCGACCGTCTACACTCTTCAGGCGGAGGCCGCACTTCACCTGAAGTACCAGGTGCTCCAGCCAACAGGGGGGTTCAGTGAGTGGCTGGGGTCTGTCTCTCCTTTTCCTTTTCCTTGCCCGTGTGAACTCCCTCTCATGGGGTTTTGTCTCCTTGGTTTCCATCCATCTCTTCTGCCACTGTGACCACCTTGTGGGAAGTGGGGAGGGTGAGTAAAACTTAGAGACATTTCCAACATGGAAAAAAAAGCCTTTAAAATTTCCAGTTCAGTTCATTTGAATTGAAAACACACATGTCAGCAGCTCTTGAATTATGTTATCTACTTAACTATGATGCTTCTGAAGATCTGGATGATGCTTTGAAGTCCTTAAGGGGTGATGCTGTGGAGAATTGTATTCCGATTTTATCAATGAAAAATCGCCGTAAAACTAGATGAACTAGCGAGAGAACAAGGACATTAATACATTTCTTGGTATATTCTTCAGCACACTTAATTGCCCTTCAAATTATCACCTCATAGTCATTAGCCTAGAAGCAGAATCCTGGAGGCTTTCATTTATGTAGATTTCTGCTTTTTTTTTTTTTAATAACCAGCCTTCTGCACGACCAGCCTGTTCAATGGGGCCAGTCTCAAGGCTCAGCCTCGCGGTTTAACCGCATAGAAATCATGTGTGTGTGTCCCAAGGCACAAAGGTGTGTGGCATGTGGAACCGCCGGCACTTCCTTCAGGGCAGCTCCTCCTTCCCCTTGGCATTGATGCCAGAGAGAAGAAAATATGAATAATTAATAAAAGAATCTGTTTTTTTAAACATGTATTGCTGATCTTTATTTTTTGTGCATTTAAAAACTTGTTTCCCTGTGTGTAGATGATGGTTATGAAAACTGGAATTCTAATAGACTCTGTTTAGAAAGATAGCCAATAAAACAAAAAAATCCACACACAGCTTTCCAGCACCATTGTCAGGTAGGCTTAGAAGGGTGTGTTTTTAGGGTCTCCATTCGGCATTTCCAGTCTTTTCAATAGTAAACCTAAAAAACTACTCCCTGCATTAGAGATAGCATTGATAAAATAATGACATTTGCAACTTCTCCTGTGTTTAAAATTCAATGTGGATGAATCCAATTCCTGGCATTTTTTTTTAAGAAAGAAAAAAAATGTTAATGATATATTTACAAAACCTTCCCCCAAAAATGAGTTTTGTTAGAGAATAATATACTCCTGTCATTTATATTTTAAATTTTATAAAACAATGCAAAAACTTTTAAAATTATTTTAAAGGTTCTCTGGGAAATCTGTAAGATAATTTATATTCTCCTCCATGAGACGAAGCTCACCCTCTCTTTCCTTTTGTAACAAATTGTAAGTAATGGAACAAAACCTCAAATACTGTCAGTGTAGATGAAGAGCGTTGGAAAAAGAACATAGACTATGGATCAGAATGCTATTCTTTGTTTTAAAACTATTTACACACAGACTTTTTATTAAAACCTTCCCTTTTTTTTCATGTGCAGAATAAAAGTGTGGAAGAGGGAATCTGTCAGGCGCGCCCTGCCCTACAGCAGACATCTGGGAGAAAGCGCGTTGTCTTTGTAACTCAATTTCTCTTTAAATTGTACCTGAAAGCAGACAAGCATTATGCTGTTTATTAGCAACACAAAGAGTCCTCCGCTGAAACAGAACTTGCCAGCCCTGAAGTACAGCGGACTCTGGAAGCGAGCACTATGCATTTTTAACCATTGGCGGTAAGGGAATGCATATTAATCCCCCATTATCCCTCACACATGCGCCAGGGATGCGATTCTCTTGCTCAAGAATCCTGCACCAGGACTTGGTAACCTACAGTTAATTTTTAAAAATCCCTTTTGTTTTCAGGAGGGGAAAGGACATTTTGCTGTCAGAATACTGTGTGGCCTTTTGTTGTCTTAAAGCTCTATCCTAAATTATCTGAAGCTCCTATTAATTTATGAATGTGGCTTGTCATTGATATTGTTCTGTCTAGAGAAGGCTTTTTTTTTAAAAAAAAAAATTAATGCCCCAAATAAATAAACTCAAACACACAAGCTAGTTATTTGGAGTTAAAACGTGCCCCGTGTTCTTAAAAAGTGGCAATGTGATGAAATGAATTTACGCTGAGCTGCAGCTTCTGTTTTCTGAAAATCAGTGTTAACAAATATTGTTTCCCTCTGGTTATTTTTGGAAATGCTTTTCCTTATTCTAAGAACTTGATGAGCCTGTCTGCCTGGGCACTTCCTCCGCAGATGGCACAGGGCAAGCTGAAGGTGCTTGGGAGCCAGCTGAGCATATCGGTGCTGAGACAGTAGGTCCCTCACTGAAAAGCGAGCCACCCTCCTTCGGAGGAGATGCATTCTTTCAGGCCGGATGGCTATTTCATTCATGGCTTTGAATATTTTCTTGAAAAATTTTATTGTAAATCAAACGAATGTGCTGAACAAATTGAGACCCCAGCGGGAAGACCCGGTACATCACTGCCTTGAAACAACAGGTCCCTCTCAACTAGCCCTGAGCTTCATCCTGAAATAATGGGCCTGTGTTTGTGCAGAGCTGCTTCGAAGAAAATTCGCCTTTCCCGCCAGAGTTCCAGCCCTGATCGTCCCATTCTCAAAGCAGGGTTCACATGGCCACTTCCCCTTCACAGACACAGGAAAATACTAATGCTCACAGGAGAAGCACCCTGCCCTCTCTCATGTTGACTGAAATCTGGAGCAGAACCTCCTGTTTCCCTCTGTACAGCCTGAAGGAGGTAAGGAATGGAGCCTGGTGGACGTGTGCCCAGGATGATGTAAGAATATTTGCAGCAGGAGAATGTCAGCTCTCCTCCGGCCAGGAGCGGGGCCTGCCACCCCTGTGCTCTCTCCCTCCTCCCCACATTCTTCTGGTCCGGTTCCCACAGACAGGGAGGGCGAGGGAGGTCAGAGTGGAGGAGACAAAGGAGACCCCCTGCTGTCGGGGCCTTCGCTGGGCTGTCAGCACCACTAATTCATGACTTCACCTTTCATCTCACAGATCCATTAGGGGTTAAAAAGAGACCCATTTTACAGCTGACAAGATTGAAGGGCACCGAGCTGAGGAGGGGGAGGGAGGCAAAACGCCCTAAAATTTATATTATTCAAACCACCTGCTAAAAATAGATCTGGGCAGGTTCTCTTTTCTTCATCGGTTTCATTGCTCCCCACATAATGGGATATGTATTTCAGCCACAGCATAATAAACAGGCAATTCATGGTCCCGGGGATATTTTCATATTGTGTGGTTAGCGAGCAGAGGAAGAGCTGGGGGACAGAGGAATGAATGCCAGGCAGAGCGCTCGGCTTCTTTCAAAAGGATGCGACGCTTCAGCCGCTCATCTGCAGGCCCTGTCATGTTTTGTGTTTCTACGGTGGCGCGTTACATTCAAGCAGAAACTAATAACTTTATGAAATTACTAATGTTGAAATAAAATATGCATTTGTGACATCAGACCCGTCAGCGTGAGTGTGTGTGTGTGTGTGTGTGTGTGTGCAATGTTGATGGAAGGAAGAATAGCATAATAGGAGAGAGGCAGTGTACTTCTTTTAAAGAGATTCTATTTATAACAGGATTTTCCCCAGTGGCTCCTAATTTGTCTGCTCGGCAACCAGCAAATGAATTAATTTAACATACGTTTTAACTGATGATGGACATTATGTCTCCCAAAATAATTCAATCTAATTTCCTTTGAATCAATAGGGCCATCACCTTCTGTAGAAAGGACTTTCTGAGTATTTTTAGGTAGTGTTTCAAAGGATATTGGAGGAGTCTGTCTCTCAATAAAGTGACATTTGTAAAAGAAAGGGCATTAGTGTGTGTGTGTGTGTGTGTGTGTGTGTCCCCCCCCCCCCCCCACCCGCCGCCGCTGTTCCCCGGCAGAGTTGGGCTTGGGCTGCAGGGTGTGTGTGTGGGGGGGGGGCGGGGGCGGTGAATACCATGTGTCTGGAGCTGATCCTGGGTGCCTTCCTGATCCTTCCTGATCCCTCCTGACAGACCCTGTGCCTTTAGCAGTTCCCTCCGTGGTTGCCTGTGGTCACCTTAAGAGAGCATTCTCAAGACCTGACATCTCTATTTCTCATCAAAGGGCTCATTGATTATTGATTCAGGATTTGGTGTCTCTCTTTAAATGATTTTTCAAAGAGCAAGTTGCAGGGCCCAGACCTGTCAAAGCTCCACACCTGAGCCCCAGGTCTTCACATGTGCAAATCACTTATTTTCTGCTTGCTCACTTTTTAGGTGTTTATCAGTTCTGCAAAGGTTAACAATTATGCTTATTTTTTCTTGGCAGAAAGAACAGAACAAGGAGAGCCAGTGAGATCAATCCACATGTTTTTTCATCTGGGCAACAATTTCTTGCAAATATAAGCATCCTGCCCTGTCTCGATCTTTCTATCCCAGGGGTCCCTACCACCAACTCCTTCTCTAATGGCTGGAGCTGGCTCATCTTGTGTAACTTAAATATCTTCTGGAAGGACAACCACATTGGGAGACTGAATGATTAGGGGTAGGGAGTGGGCATATAAAGATGCTCAGTCAGAAGGAAAGTTAGGGAAAAGGCAGGAATGAGAGCTGTGTGGGACAAAGGCGCTGGGGTGAGTCTCACACAGGGAGCCCCAGGTCCCGGACAGGCAGGACAGGCGGGATGCACTCTTTCCTTTGTCCCGAGGCTGCCCTCCCTCCACGGAGGCAGAGGCCAGGGACATGCACCTTCCCCAGGCTGCTCCCACCCCTTTGTAATCAATACAATCCTCACTGGTTGCTTAGAGAAGGATATTTTTAGGGGTGAGTGGCCAGGGCTTAGATTTGGGAGCTGGCGAAGGAAGATCAAAGAGCTCCCCCTCTGTGGGCATTTCCCATGTTGAGTCAGCAGGGCTGGCATTGTGAGTACAGCCCTCCCTCCCCACTCTCCTCCCCTTTCCAAACTCTAAGGACCACGGAGGTCCAACTGACCACAGTGCTGAGGCCAGAGGGTTTGAGGATGACCCTCACGTAGCTGAAGGTCCCTGGGGCTGGGGGCCAGTTCCAGATGGGGACTAGATGGGCAGATTGAGCCAGAACAACAGCAGAGAGGCTGAGTGTCCTTCATGACAGGGAGATGTTTCAGCCCCACTACTGCAGCCTCCCCACCTGGGAACCCAACTAAGTGTGGAGGAGACGGCTGTCACACTGCACCACCAGCTTACTGGGCAATGACCTAAAAATGATTTTGTGCTAAACAGCAGCCCTCTGGATACTGAAGAAGTGCACACCATAAATTTGTCTTTACTTCTGCCAAGAGCATAGACTATTATGTTGACACTGGAAAAATGAGTCCTCTGTTTAACTTCTTTGAGAGCATGAACTAGTTGAGTATGCTGCCTCCTGCTCCAGTCCAGTTGAGGAGTGACAGAACTTCCTTGGTGCTCACCACCCCTTGAAGAAAATCTTTGTACCCAAGTGCGGCCCCCTCCATTTTGTTTCTCAAACTCCTTTACAATAGGGTCTGTGACCTATGAGTGGAGTATGTTCCCAGAGAGCACATTGATGTGCTAACCACCAAATAGGGGAAAGGTTGGCCATTGCGGGTCCTAGAGAGAAGGGCTCAGGTTTTTGCAGGGGAAGAATTGCTCCCCGAGATCCCAGGCTACGGGGCACACAGATGAGCATGGTTCATTCCAGAAGTTCTCCAGGGAGGAAACATCTCATTTGCTCATGTCCCTCCTTTGGGCCATAAATCAGTCAACCACTCATTCAAACTGGTTGGGTGGTGGACTGCCCAGAGCAGACTCCACACTCCCCTCTGTGAAACTCATCACAGAGGAAAGGGTCTTTTGCTCAGTGGTCAGAGCACAGTGTCAGCATCTGGAAGACTGAATTTGAAGGTCCCTTTGTGTCTTCTTAGCTGTGTGATCTTGGACAAGTCATTCCAATAAGGGGTCTTCCATTTTCTCATTTGTACAATGGGATACTCTCATCTCCATATGGTGGTTGAGAGGTAAATAAGTTAACTCATGGGAAACCTGAAGCAAGGTGCTTGGTCCATGGCATGGGCATGCAATTAACATTCATTTTCTTCTCCTTCACTCCCCCTGGGAGAGCTTGGACAGGGACATCAGCTTGGCATGACAGGTATCAGGTTCTTTCCAGGTTAGAGGCAGGATAATAGAGGACACACCATGAAGGCTTCTAGTTGGAGATGGAGAGAAAACAGAATGCAAGGTTGCTGGCCAACTGTGACATCTAATAACTCTGCCTAGGAGTGCCCTAGCACCCATGACTAACAGGTGTCCCATTTAGCACTGCAGGCAAGTTACAGAACATTAATGATATCTCTTATTTGTAAGAGTTGAATGCCTTTGTTATCTCACTTTTTAAACCCATCAACAATTTTGAGATATAGGTATGGTAGGCAAGTATCTCTGTCCCCACTTTACAAATGGGCAAAGTGAGGCCAAAGGGACCATGGCTTACTGTTAGATTGCTGAAGGAGGAATGCACGAGGCCAGAATGGTGAGGGATTACAAATTTATTCGATCATCTGCATACCAGGAGGCTGAGCCTGGGTGGCTCCAGCACCCAGTGACAGGAGTCAGCAGCTTTTAAAGGACTTTTGGCGGGCTTTTTTTTCTGGGCAGAGACTTCTTTATGCATACCTGGAGGGGAGATAATGGAATGTGGTCACCGCAAGTGGCATGTGGTCTCAGCAAAGGGAATGTCCATAGTGAAATGACCTGAAAAGCCAGTTTCCGGGGGAGGGGTATCAATTCAATTGCGGGATCAAACCTAACACTTACTACTAGTTAATCACAGACTAGAGCTACCTTTTTCTGCTGTACCACACTATGAATCTTAATACCAGAGCCTTCCATCAACCATAAGGAAATACACATTTCTCCTAGAATGAAAAGTAGAACAATAAGTTTTTATTGAAGTATATTTAAAGTAAAATAAAGTTGAAATAACATTGAAGTAAAGTTGAGTGTGAATCAATTCTTTTAATTGAAAGGCATTTAAAACACATTGGATTTGTATAGAACTTTAAAAAAACACTGTGATGAATCTTTCTTAAAGTGGAAATCTTTTTGACATGTGAATAGACATCTTTAATATCTATTAAGCATTTTATTTTTTCCACTCAAATATCACCTTTTCCTAAAACAGGTCACAGCTTTGTGAATGGTCTAGAAGAGAAAGAATGGACAGTATGGCTCTCCTTCAATGATGAGCTTTTGCAACAATCCTATATAATAAAAGGCCAGCGACCATAATGGTGTAACGACTGGAATGATCGATCGATCAGTCGCTATGAGGTGCATTGACCACCTCTCGGTCCCTCCCCGCAGCCTGCAGGCTCCGATCGCTGGATGTCAGTGGGGAACTATGGGGGAACTGGGGTGGTGGTGGGGCGGGACTGGGGACTGGTGAGTGAGCGAAAGGCAGACCTCTTGGTCCCTCCCTCGGGCCAGCAGGATGGTGAATGGGGAACTACGGGGAACTGGGGTGAGCAGCTGCAGGGTGGGACTGGGAACTGGCGAGCGGGCAGAAGATGGCCCTGATTGCAGGCTAGGCCTAGGGACCCTACCCGTGCATGATTTTGTGCACTGGGCCCCTAGTTACATATAAAATAAATCATTTTTTTAAAGTAATAACTATTGTAGCAGTTTCTGAAATTTTTCTACTATGTCCTTTCTTGGTATTTCATAATGTCCTTGGCTTGGCCCATAGGAGGAGTCACTAGGGTGGCATGGCACAACTAAGGTCACATAGGCCAGGATGAGGAGAGGAATGGGGACCATTGAGGTGGAGAGGATGCTACAAGACCACAGTAAACTTCAGTGATAACACTTTAGATTCATCCATCATTGACCTGAACTATATATAGGGCCTCTAGCAAGTTGTTGGCACTCACTAAATACAAAGATGAAGTGTGGTACTTATTTTCCAGATGATCTTTTAGAATGGGACTTGAGAAAATCAGTAGATTTTTGAGAACTCTTATTTCTAATCTAGTTGGGAATTAATTTTGGTTTGATGCATTATTTGGGAATTTTCAGATACCTCTGTGTTACATATTAGTCAAAATCTTTGTGACAAACTCATTCTATAATAAAAAGTAACATTGACAAACTGAGGGAAGAAAAGGAAGAATCATGCAAAATATTTTTAAGTAGTTAAGTAATGTTTAGGTCCTGAAGTCCTTCTTGGAGTCTTCTAATCTAGCTCCTTCCTTTTAAACAACATCCAACCATAGTACTTTGTTTTCTATCCTGATGATAACTATCTACTTAGCTTGAAAGTGAGATTAATGGGGTCCTAGAATTTTGGATGTAAAAGGGAACTTGGATCAAACACCTCACTTTACAGATGGATAAACTGAGGACTGGAGAGGTAAATGACGTCAATTTCAGAGCTACTGAATGGCAGAGAGAGGGTTAAATTAGGGCCCTCGGACTCTCAGATTCACAATGATGCTCTTCTCCCTTTGGAGAGTTTGTTCTGATGACCATTGCAACTCAGAGAGGATTTGATAACAACCAAGCAGTAATACCCACCACGACAATAAACTCCACAGTAGCCGCAACTACAAACTTAAGAACACATTTTAAACTTTAACCACTTGTTTCTCTTGATTTGACATGGTGCCTTGAACTATAGTATTTATGGTGTTATTTTATTAGTGATATTTCCACTATAGGCATAAGTAGGTTGATGATAGATAGGTAGATTGATAGATAGATAGATAGATAGATAGATAGATAGATAGATAGATAGATGATAGATAGATATGATAGGTAGCTAAGTATAGATATAGGTGTATAACCTCCAAGAATAGCCCCGGGATAGCCTGGTTTGGGTCCTCCTCCCTTGCTTCCTCCCAGCATGTCGAGGCCCCTTACCTCCAGTGACCCCAGGAGCTGTCTTGTTGGAAGGACATTGGAGCAGCCCCAGCATCTGATGGTGTGGGGCTCTGGAAGCAGCCTGTATGGGGAAGGGCTCTCACTATCTTTGTCATGGCTTTTGGCAAGAGTTGGGCTACCTGGTCAACCTACAAACCACTTTTCCAGATCAGCTTCTGCCTAAATCCTTCACACGATCTCCATCCAGACCTTCATGGACAAAGAATGAAAAAATGTTAATGCCATGTGTGTTTTTCTACTGAAGTAAGTGTGCTAGGTTGAAGGTAGACCTCATCTTGGTACATGCAGGCCACTTGCATACTAAGATTTCTTTCTCAGAAAACCCCCACTCTTTAAAAAAGCCAGTCTCCTCCCCCCTCCCCCCCATCCCTCTGTCTTTCACCTTCACACAGGAGTATGCAAGCCACTCTGGGTGAATAGAATCCATATGCCTGGAGATATTTGAGATCAAGCACACGATGCTCTGAATATGCCTGTAAGCAGAGGGTGGTGGGGCTGAGTGACATGAGGAAGGCAGGGGAGTTGGGGTGAGTGGGGCTGTCTGGGGGCCTGGGACTGCTGAGGTCTGGGCTCTAGATGCCATTCCAAGCAAACCAGCATCACTTTCACTTTTCTTACACCTAACGGGTTAACCGGAAGAAGACTAGTTATTATTGAGAAAGTGTAACCTGGAGTTTGAAATGGAAAGTAATGAAACTCTGCTCCTTGTTAGGGATTTATTTTATTTTACCTGATTGTACTCTAAAGTCTCAAGCCAGGCAGTAACACAGTAAGTTGTTCAGTTTATTGACATTTCCTTCATCACCCCCCTGACAGGAAAAAGACTACTTGATTCCCATTTGTTTCCCTTGCCAAAATAATAAAGACCATGATGAATGTTTGTATTAATAGCCACCTCCCTCCTCCTTTTGGGGAAGAAAACAGCAAAGAAAAAGCAGGGATGGAGGCAGCATTAATCACCTTCATAGTAAATGGAAAAAAGGTAGGAACAAAGATTCTGACAGTGGTATAAACTTAGGGTTCTAGGAAAGATGAAGAGGGAAGGAAGGGGGGTGGGAGGAAGCAGGAAAGGAAGAGGAGGAAGAAGGGAGGGAAGAGGGAGGAAGGAAAGGAAGGAGAGGAAAGGAATTTGGATTGAATTCATGTGGTGTGCCAGGCAGTTTCCACGCAGTGAGGAGGACAGACTGATGGGCAGAGACTGTGGTAAAGTAGAAATGAGGGAGGCCCATCATCATTTTGTTTCTAGAAAAGGATGGACCAGGCTGTGGAGAAGAGATGAGACCCGGAATAAATGGGAAAAAATTTCAGAGAATTAGGATGGAGGAAACACTTCTAAGAAAACTCCTACCACCACCTCCTCAAATCAAACTAAGAATAGTGGCTAAAAAAATTTATATTTTAATTAATCGGTGGTATTTTTCACATTGAGATTGAAAACGTTTGTCTTTCTGTCTTTTGAATAATTTTTATTTTTAGGGAAGAGAAATGCTTTCTTTTGAATCTTCCAGCTCCTGAGAAGCTTTTTCAGAGTTGAGTCTTTTGTCAAAGATCGTCAGTCAGGATCATCTGCATGACAATTAATAGCAGGCTCCCTAATTCTCCCCTCTGAGCAGGAAAGCACCACCTACAGCCCTATTTCCGGGACAGAAATGGAAGCAGAGAGCTGAGACCTCTTCCTGGTGCCTAAAAGCCCTGAGAAAAATCAGTGTCAGCGCGTCACGCCTCATCACGGGGTGCTGTGGGGGTGCCATTCTGTAGGATTTTTAAAGAGCACATAACACACCCAATTCTACAGAAACCTGTTCTGATTCCTCCTGATTCCTGTTCAAGTGAGATAATATCCACTTAGGAAAAAATCTTGATGGAAAGCCAAGGACCCCCTGCTGGCTACAAGAAGCCAGGATGTAGCTTCTTCAGTGTGCGGCGGGCCCCAGGCCAGAATTAGAGGGGGTCACCTCCATCTCCTGCCGGTGCCCGCAGGTGACATTGTGACAGTCACACTGACTCCAGGGAGACAAATGCCCAGGGCATGGAGGACACTAACTCTGTTTCTTTGGCTATTTGTGTGAATCACACAGTTGAGGTATGTCCAATGAGGTGTGAAAACACACTTAGCGATGCAACAGAATGGAGAAGAAAAGTCATTCTCCTATTGTAAATCACTTTCTTCACCCCCCATATACTTCCTATTGCAAAATAAGATTGATTTAGCCTACAGCCAACTGGTATACGGCATTAGAAAAGCAATCTTTACTCTGTGCTGCACCGGCCTTCCTGGTTGGGAGCCATCTACTGATGCACACGGACCTGCCTTCATCTGACTCCCACACATGCATGTGTTTCTGGTAGTCTCTCCCCAGGCCTCTCCCGGTGGTATGACAGGTATCTTCCCTTCCGGTTCAGTCTGGGACACTTCTCTGTCATGAAAATCTCCCTCTACACTCGCTGACCAGACCTATTGGGAGGAGTGGCATTTGTTCCCCAGCCATGCTCACCTCCGCCTGCAAATGCTGGGTCTAAACTTACTATAGTAACAAAACATTGCTGCATGTTTAGTTTCCAAGTCCTGAACTGGACACTGGCTGCACAGGTGGCACAGTATGGTGGCAAGAGTACCAGGGTAGGAGTCCAGAGTTTGGGGCTGTGGTCCCTGTCTCTGTATGTTCTTTGGTGATTACCCTTTCTATGCCCGAGTCTCTGTTGGTTTATCTGCAAAACTAGGTAGGTTATGTCAGATCAGCTTCCAGGAGTTATCATGAAATGATGGCTATGCTTATGGTTTAGACAGTTAAGACTATCTTCCTGGACTTCATTTCTGGTATTGTCATGGATTAGCTTTTCAGAAACACTAGTCCCAGTATGGCACACTTAAAATGCCAGATAAATTAGAAGAAAACAACCTATCTTAATGAGTGACTGAGTTTGAGGGAAATTAAGATAACTCATCGGAGTCAGATACACATTGAACAGGAGGGATCCACGGGCACTGGCACTGGTATTTGTCCACAGAAATCTGCCAGTCCCTGGGGGTCCTGGCCCAACTTTTACAGTACCTCACACTCAAAGGAAGAGACAGAACCTGAAGCTGGGCAGGATGGCCAGTGCCTACAGCCAGGACCACCAGGACAACACCCTTATCAGTGACTAAAAACCTCTGCCACGGAGGCTGACCATAAGGTTGCAATCAGTCCCAGCCTCAGCTCCAGAGGAAATCTTCCCTGAGAATCCCTAACCGTAAGCCTGTGCCCATGTGATTGAGACCCAAATATACACTACATATGTGATTTTTTTAAAAAAATGATAATTTAAAGACATATGCACACATATATGTCCATAAGTATGCATGTACATATATGTATACACTCATGTCTATATGTATATGTATGCACGCATGCATATATGTATATGTACACATGTTTATATATGTGCACACATTTATGTGTACTTTATGTATGTGTATACAATATGTATATGCAAAATGTATATGTATACACACATGTCTATGTATGTACAGGTTCATATATGCATATGTAAACACACATATATTTGAAATTAGAAACTCAACAGAAAGGTCAAGTAGCGAATTTTATATAGCTGAAGAGAGAATAGGAGCAGGAAGACAAAGTTGAAGAAATTACTCAGAATGCAGTACTAACAGGAAAAAAGATCTGTCAGAGATATTGACATTAAGAATAAAGCGAGGCATTCAGAATAAAGGGAGGAAAATCAACATATATCTGACCAGAACTGCAGAACAGACACAGACTAAGAATTTTCCAAAATTGACAAAATATAGCCATCCATAAATCTAGGAAGTAATCCAAAATCCTAAACAGGATAAATAAACAGAAATTTATCACACTTCAGACACATCACTGGTAAACTGTTATTAGTGGTGAGTTCTCTGCTCCCAGAGTGAGACACTGAGTAGATATTTACTGGGCATTTAAATAATTGTTTAGAGCTAGTCTGGGCAGAAGACCAGAAGCTGCTGGCCCCGTGCATACTCACTTGCAACCTACATGCTTAGAAATCAAACTCTGGGCCTAAAACTGCTGCTGTCTGCAGGTGGGAGTCTCTGGCCACATTGCCACATGGGGTCATTCATTTCCTGTGGACAAGAGTCATGTCAGATAATAGACTCCCCAATGCTCCTTCTCCAAGGAGCTGAATGGCCTAATTTGTGTTACAGAGGTGGAGGACAGCACCCTGGTCCCAGGAACAATTAGGTTAAGGCACCTCATGGTTGACTCCCAAATATACTGTGCCTGGTCGTTAGAGGGAGAGAAAAGCTGCTGCTGATCTTGAGTTCCCCTCTATCCTCCCTGAAATCCCTTTTCTTGATTTCACTCCCCAATTTAGCCTCCCCTGATGAGTTTAGCAGCACCTAGAAGAGACTCTGGGTGCTCTTTTTCTGCCTTGACACTACACAGAAAAGGAAGAAATGAAGCAGAAAACATAACTATTGACCACTTTGGAAAAAATACACATGTCTGCTTGGACAAAAGGTGAAAAGACAACTATAGCAATGTCTCCCAGAGGTGCTAGGGTGGGGCCCTGTGCATCTTTAAAACTAGAAAGGGAATGTGGATTGTTTCTGACTGAATTAAGTTCTCCTTCATTTGTCCTTGACACTTTATGCTAATCCCAGGAAGCATAAACCAAAGCAACACCCTAGAGCATTCAACAGCCCAAATACATCAATCTGGGTTACCTATGAAGACCATTTCTTTTGAGACTCTGACTCTTGAAAGCTTTTTAAAAATACAAATCAATAAGAAAATGCCATTTAAACCTATCCATTCTAGTTATTTTTGCAGGCTAGTGTTCCATTCCATTCCAGAGAAGCATAAAGATATGAGGTTAACCCAGTGAGGAATGCAAAAGGAGGCAGGGAGAGGCCGCAGGTCAAGTGCCAGGAGGTCACGATGGTCCAGAGGGGACAGCATCTGAGAGGTCCCTGTGGCTCACTCTCTGCTGTGGTCTTGGTTCCTTTCCTCAACTGGTCACACCAGTGTGCACCACAGTCTAAGAAGCCACCAGGAGTTAGAGGTGGTATAATGACACCTCCCAGTGGCCATGTAACAATCAGCCAAAGAGAGAACACAAAACAAACCGATCTCCAGATGAAGGATATCTACAACAGACAAAGTCAAGAAGGCAGAGTAGTCATGCCATTTAGAAATATGGTGTAAAATTCTCTAAACACCTTCAAGTGTCTACTCCGTGGGAGTGGGATCAGGCAGAAGATTGGTTTTTATTCAGAAAAACCCTGTTGGTCCATTATTTTTAAAACTAGAGGCCAGAGGCACAATGCATGAAATTCGTGCAAGAGTAGGCCTTCCTTCCCCAGCTGCTGGCACTGGCTTCCCTCTGGCACCCGGGACCCGGGCTTCCCTCACCGCCCCGGCTTCATCTGGAAGGACGTCCAGTCTAATTAGCATATTATGCTTTTATTATTATAGATCATGTTTACTTATAACTTTAATAAAAAGAAATTTAAGTAGCAAATGAGCTCTGTAAAAAGACCACACCACTCGCCCAATCTCTTGTAGCTTCTTTTTCAACAGAGTTTGTCAATTTGTGCCAAAGCATTTAGTCAACATATAGCTATTGAGCATTTACTCTATACTAGGCACTGATTCAGATGGGGTCAGGGTATAGTTATGAGCAAAAGTGCACATAAAACTTAGCTTTGTGGTGCTCATAGTCTAGTTAGGAAGACAAACATTAGTCCAAAAACCAGACAGAGAAATATGCAATTTAAAATGTTTGCAGATCACTGATCACAGGTCTGAGGCTGAAAGATGTCTCTTCAGGCCCTGATTGGGGTGAAAGACAGCATCACCCACCACCTGCAAGTGCTACATACATGGCCAGGGCAGGGCAGGGATGAAAATAAAGTTCTATGTGACTCTAAAGATGATACTCTAACCTTTAACCACAGCCAGCCCTAACAAAGATCTAACAATACAGCATTAAAATATCAAATCAAGGGAATAAAGTAGCATTTTCACTCCAGAAGTAATACAGTGAGTGTTCACGACTGTAGCCTCTACCATTTATGATGTATTACCTTAGACAAATGTCTTAGCTTCTCTGTGTCTCAATTTTTCCATCTATAAAATGGCTATTTAAAAATCCTATCCAGTAGTATTTTCAAGAGAATTAAATGCATTCATGTATGTAAAGTGCTTTGAAAAGGGTCTTCTAACAAAGATAAGCTATTGCTGTTATATTTTACAATGTAACCCATATAAATCACTTGAGCCAAGGACCTGGGTCCTATGGAACTGACCTTATATAAGAAGGACAAGGGGTATTATCAATTTGTGATACTGCTATCTCAATATTCAGCAACTGGATTATAAAGAAGATCAGGTTGAAAATCATGGCCAACCAACCCTGAGAGTCATTAATACCAGAGCAACTAACACAGCTTCCTGTTACCCATGGTTGCCTCTCCATACCCTACTGAAAGTATACAAATAACAGGCCTCCAGTGGAGCATCCCTATGTCATGAAGCAGACACTCCAGGTCGGGCCCACTTTGATTCGTCCACCATCACTCCACAGTCCTGATCTCAACCCCATTTGTCAACACTCAGTTGTCATCCTGGTTGCTTTTCTCCTGTTCTTCTCTCTTGCTCCCTCCCCCCACCCCCCACAAATCTCCATATTTTGTTAAAGGAAGGAATAGTATAAATAGATCGTAGGTAGGGTCATGAGACAGGGAATGTAAGAATAGCTCCAATGCTAATAATATGTGAACAAACATCCTTACTCATCCCCACCTCTTTTCCCTATGGATCATCTTCCACAGTATCCTAAGTCTGTGCTTTTAATTCTTGTGACTAGATTTTAAATTTATATGCAGAAATGACAATGATCAGTTATAAGGGAGACTGATGTCTGAAAGCAGAAAGTTGTAGCCAAGGCAAGTTCATCATGTGGATTGTTCAGTCTTTTCTCTTGAAGCAGCTTTCCTTTGGCTATTGGCCCAGGAAGTTATTTATAATCCCACAAAAATTAAAAGGACTTATGGGAAGGATTTACTTACAGAGTGGATTGGCTCTGGTATTCAGTCCATTGCTAATGTTAATTTCTCCTCATTCTAAAAACTCTGAATATAGAGCTTTTCTATACACAAAAATTAGTTGAGACGGGGACCTTGTTTTTTATTCAGCACTGGCAATCCCAGCCCTAGCACAACGTCTAGGATATAGTAGGTGCCAGCAAACATTTATTCAGTGATAATGATACAAAAAGTAAAAAGAAACCTAAATAGGTATGACTGTCATGGTCCCAGATAAAACAAGATTGTGTTTCAATATAAACAGAATACACTGAACTCACAGGCTTCTAGCAGAAGGAAAACTCTATAGAGTATGAGAGTTTCATAAGAGGGCCAATTGTCCTGGATTTTGTGAGGACAGCCCTTTATATCAAATATTTTATCCTCAAATTTTTCTTTAGCTTTTACTTATTTTTCACTCATTCATACCATACTTCATATCCTAACGGATTTAGAATGCCTTATAAAGCACGTCTAAAACAAGACTGAAAAAATGTATACCAGTGAAAGTTAGGGTGTGCTGCAAATGTAAGCTTCTAAGAAGTCAATGCCAAAACTAATGCTCATAACATAAAAAACAGAGCAGTTGTTTCACACCATGCTTCCTGCCTTTTTCACACCATGATACACAAAAAATGTGAATACTTGTATGTACGACACACTAAGGCTTGCAAATGAGGTTGCTCACAGCCACTGGTAGCTCCAGTCCCTTGGAAGTACTGCAGCTGTCCCAGCCCTCCCCAACCCAGAGATGAGGGGGATCCACAGTTCTGAACACCAGTGACCCATTCCTGGTGGCCCACAGGTTGGCTCAAGAAAAGAGTCCTTTCTGTGGTACCAATATCCACCAAAGTCTTGTGGCCACTGAGGGATCTAGATAAGTACGTCCTCAACCCAATCTATGTAATGGTTCAAAACAAGTTCATTATGGCTTCTTTCCCATAACATCCTTTAATGCAGAGATATTAGCATTGTGTTGGCTTCCTGGGACTGCTGTCACCACAAGTTACCACAATCTGGGCAGCTTAAGACAACAGAAATTTGTTCTCTCACAGTTCTGGCGGCCACAAGTCTGAAATCAAGGTGTCAGCTGGGCCGTGCTCTCTCTCTGAAGGTTCTAGGGCAGCGGTTCTCAACCTGTGGGTCGCGACCTCTTTGGGGGTCGAGTGACACTTTCACAGGGGTTGCCTAAGACCATCGGAAAACATATATAATTACATATTGTTTTTGTGATTAATCACTATGCTTTAATTATGTTCAATTTGTAACAATGAAAATACATCTTGCATATCAGATATTTACATTACGATTCATAACAGTAGCAAAATTACAGTTATGAAGTAGCAACGAAAATAATTTTATGGTTGGGGGTCACCACAACATGAGGAACTGTATTAAAGGGTCTCGGCATTAGGAAGGTTGAGAACCACTGTCCCAGGGGAAACTTCTTCCTGCCTCTTCCAGAGCCTGGTAGGCTGGAAGGCATTCCTTGGCTAATGGCTGCACCACCCTAATCTCTGTCTCTTTTCTTTTCTAAACACACCAATCATATTGAATTAAGATCTACCCTAACAACCTCATCTTAACTTACATCTGCTATGACTATTTCTGAATAAGGTCACACTCACAGGTGCTGAGGGCTAGGACTTCAACATCTTTTTTGGGGGCGAGGGGGTACAATTCAACCCACAACACAGACCAATGGGAAATGCAAAGGCAAAATCGGGACACTGATTCTGTGAAGCTCAGAATCAGGTGGTCAAGATCCAGAGGTCTCTAGTGTGGGGCTTCCTCCACGAGCATCCTCATGCACAAACACCATTGATAAGAGCCCCAGCTGAGAACTCGAGGGCATATTCACTGAGGTGCTGATATTCTCCATCCATGATTGTGAGAAGGTCGGTGAAGAGAAGAGAGGAAGGACATTCTTTTAGGAAAATCAGGCCTGGTCAAATGTTCTGCTCTGGGTCAGTTCCAGCTCGGTGACAAGTGGGCACTTGAGCTCCACACTTCTATGCCATTGTCAATACTGCTCACAGAAATGCAGTAGGAATTTTAATATATTAGGATCGGAGCTATATCTCCCAAATAACTTTTCTCTCAGAAGAGACAATAGCAACAAAAACAGCAATACAATTCCTCAAATCAAACTAAGAATAGTGGCTAAAAACCCTGGCCCGGCCGTCTTCTACCTTTCCATGTAACCTGCGTGACCCCCACCCCCACCTCCCTGTACTGTCTAGGAGAATCCTCTTCTGGAACAAAGCTGGAACTCCCTAGGGCCCTTGGGACTCATCCTGCAGCTGGGGTTCTGCTCACCTTGCTTCCTGCACCCACTTCTCCCAGTTTACTTTCACCCCAGGCCGTGCTCAGGCGCCTTCAAAGGCTTAGTGTCTAACAAACTTTGTTAGATTATTTGTCTGGAATTTAAAAATCAGCCCATATATTGCCTAGCTAACCTGCCTCACTTCCTTTCTTTCTTTCCTCCCACACAAATATAACTTGGTTTACATGTGACATGCAGCACTTGGTTTGATACTGCATCCACTGGTATAGATGTCTTGCCTCGTATACGCCCTGCTCCTTGAGAAAAGTTCCTTCTTAGAACCTTGGATCCTCCTCAGTGATCAGTGCCCTGTTCATAGAGGCACGAGGGAGGATTAATTGATGCTGTTGAATGAGGGGGATGCTAGATCTGAAAGTCCTGGCCCATACACATCAGGAATCAGGCAACGTGGCTAACTCCATGTATTTAGATGTCCACATTACAAAGATTTCCTGGAAATTCCTATCTTATTTCTTTGACCCTACAGATCTAGTTAATTTATTTTTCCAAGACACGAATAGGTTTTTAAACCATTGGTTGATATGTGGATTTGGATCCACTTCACCTGAATTATTCAGGGCAGCTTTTATGGTATTGTGGCAAATAATAGAGCAGTATTGGCAATGGTAGAGAGTAATGCCCACTGACTATTTTTTCTGAAGTCCTTTCCATCGTATTCTCATCATTCCTTCCCATCATCTCTTCACCTCTAATATTTTCATCTTCTCTTGTCTTAAACTTTTCAGTGTGTTTATTTGGACACCCGTTTGATATTCCTACTGGCTTGAATATCCTTTGAGGGTAGGATGAGCCATGTATATGTAGAGTCTATATTGCCAAGAGTGCCTGGCTCAAAGATTCAGGGGTTATGGAGTTGCCTGGGGGGAAAATCCCCCAAACTAGACCAAAACCAAACAGAAGAAAATGGTTCTTTAGTACACACACTGCCCCAGCTTTGGCAGCCATGTTTGTAAGAACATCTTTCCTCCTCACAGAAGTCATAGACACAGCAATTAATAAATATTCTCCTGGTATCTACCAAGTCTGCAGCATGTCTTGTCTTCTTCAGTAAGAAAACTTTTAACAGCCTCATAAAATCCCAACAGTATTAGATGTATCACGCCCCCCCGCCCCAAAAGACAGAAATATATTTCCGTCTTAAAGAAAATGTATTCCTTGAAACATCCTATTGCTGCGATAGGAGGGTGAAATCCAGCTGTTACCATCCATTCTGAGCCCCTCTTTTCCTCTGAGTTGGTGGATGCATTTTGTGTAATTATCCTACTTGTTTTTCTGTTTTAACGATTTTCCCGGTAGCTCCTGGGATATTTTTTCTTGGTTAATTGCTTTGCTTTGCATCTCACTTCGCCATGATTTCAGGGGGTGGTATGCACCCAGAAGGATCTGCTGGCACCACCCTTCACTTCAAGTCTGATCCTAATGTGATGAAGACACTGCTCAAGAGAGAAGAAAGGGCCTTGACCTGGGCGACCAGCTGATTGCTAGCTTTGCCTCTTTGAATTGGGAACATTTGAGTTCTTGGCTGCTTCCTTTCCCCAACCCCACCCCCACTTCTACCCAGGACACAGTGTTCGCCACCATCCACTCAGGCTCAAATACCTCAGCCACCACTGACCTTGAATGAACCCTACGGAGAGGCAACGAAAATAAAGCAAAGAAGGCAAACATTAGGCAGCTTCTCGTGCTCTTATGTAACTCTATCAGCTATATCTGGAGCTCTTCGTTAGTCCAAATTGCAGATTTGCGGTGCACTTTGTGGGCTCCGTGCCACCTTCTGCCCCATTCCTCTTGCCCTTCAGTGGCGTTGCTGGGTGAGCAGTTTCTTTGGCAGTCCGGGGTGAGGAGGCTGAGCGCAGTCTGTCTGTGTGGTCCCCCTATTGTCCATCAGTCCGGGAAGTGATCCAACCTGCAACTTTAACCCCAGATGTCCAGCAGAGTTTAAAACACTGGCTGACTCAGTATGGCTGAGGAAATAAACACTTTTCCCCCATAGGGCCTTACAATGGGTGCAAACAAGAGGACTGCAGACTTGATGGCTTTCTCTGATTGATATTTGGAGTAGGATTTGCAAAATACATCCCTTCTGAGGTCATGGCGGAAGGAAAACTAAAAAAATTGCTTTGCTCTTAAATAATGTAAAATTTTAGCTCCTAAACATTCATGTCATGGCATGAATTATGTCCCACCCAAAAGGTATGTTGAGGTCCTTCATCTCTAGGACCTCAGATGTGACCTTCTTTGGAAAGAAGGTCTTTGCAGAAGTAATTAGTTAAGATGAGGTAAGACTGGAATAGGGTGGGTCCCTCAGCCAATAAGACTGGTGTCCTTATAAAAAGAGGAGATTTGGACAGGGAGGCACACACAGGGAGAAGCTATGTGAAGATGAAGAGAGTGGGGCGGGACGTCTACCAGTCAAGGAATGACCAGGGTCACCAGCAACACCGGAAGCTGTAGGAAGGCCTGGAGCAGATTCACACTCACAGCCTTGAAAGGACCAACCTGCCGACACCCTGACCTCAGCCTTCAAGGCTCCAGACTGTGAGACAACAAGTTTGCATTGTTTAAGCTGCCCCGTCTGTGACGCTTTGTTCGGGCAGCCACAGGAAATGAATTCAAACAGTATCTGGCTAATCAAACAGAACGAGACAGTAAATGTTTTCATTGTATTGGGGATAAAAATAGAATTATTATTCGTTTGTTTTTCTACGAAAATATGCTCCTCCCATTAACCCAGAATTCTTTAGTGAATCCCCTCCCCAATAACTCAGCCTGAAGTCTCAGGATCACCGTGGCTCCTTCCTCTCTCTCCTCCTATCCACGCCCCTCCAACTCGATTACTATTTTACTGGTTTCACAGGATTCTTTCAGGACCTCCCTGCCTCCCATCTCTCTCCTCCCCAATCACTTTCCTACTCTGCAAAGTTGCCCCCAGAAACCCTGGCCCGGCCATCTTCTACCTTTCCATGTAACCTGCATGACCCCCGCCCCCACCTCCCTGTACTGTCTAGGTCTAGGAGAATCCTCTTCTGGAACAAAGCTGGAACTCCCTAGGGCCCTTGGGACTCATCCTGCAGCTGGGGTTCTGCTCACCTTGCTTCCTGCACCCACTTCTCCCAGTTTACTTTCACCCCAGGCCGTGCTCAGGCGCCTTCAAAGGCTTCATGTCTGCTCATACTTGTCCCTTCAATGAACAGAAATGTTCTTCTCGCTTTGTCTGCCTGTTGAATTCCTAGCATCCTTCTGGGGCTCGGGTCAGATGCTTCTCCTCCAGAAAGATTTCCTGGGCCTCCCCTGCCCAAGTCAGAAATGACTGACCAGAGCCTGCCTCCGGGATTAGCACTTTCCAGAAGGAAAGCAGCACATCTGATGAATGTCTGCCCGCAAGTCAAGGATGATGCTTCCACACCCAGGAGGCGCTATAAAGATTTGTTCCCTGGTTGAATTGTTATTTGTGAGGAGTGAGCACAAAATGAACTCCAGCTGGTTTGTGAGGAGCAGCTATGAGGAGCAAAGAGCTGCACTGTCTCTGTTCCCCGGCCCTGAAGTTGACCTGCTACCCCACTTCCTCCCTGGCCCCCTTTCCTTCCTGACCTGTGAACACATGCTCACTTCGGATGAACCACGGCATCACACGAGGCTGAGGTCAGCTCAGGCCGGAAAGAAGGCAGCGGTTCACCTGCAGAAAAAGCTTGACTCCTCCTGGCTGCTGCCATCACTGCAGAGCAAGCCAAGTTCCTTGGAATTCTTTTTCTTTTATTCTCAAAGGTCATCTAAGCATCTGGGTGCACATTCGGGCCTTTTCCTTCATTCCTGTTTACCTGCCGCGGGAAAGAAAGTTGGCATATGATTAGAGCTACACACAGCAGCTGCTCTCTGGCCTCCACCGGGAGGTTGGAATATTCTTATGAAGACTTGTGATAAAATTCCGATGGAGACACAACAATAACAAGGTTTTGGCACACCTATCTTGATAATTGGTAAGACAGGTCCCTCATCCATTTCCTCTTTGTGCCTGACTTCCCACATCCTTGGGCACAAATCCATTTTACCAAATGGCAGAAGTGGCTGGAAAGATTTACCATAAAAAAATAGAGAGATGAAAAAGAAGATAAAGGAAAGTAAAACGCACTGCTCCCTGAAGTTGGTTGGTGGAAAAATCTCAGGGCACATGATGTCAGATGCTCAAGGTTGTGATGACAGAGATTTGCCCAAATTCTGTCAGGTTGTGAGTTGGGGGTTGTTGCCATTGGGCCCAGGGTGCCCAGGAGTCCAGGGCAGACCAGGAACAGAGGCTGAGGCAGGGACCCAGTCAGGCCAGCATTTCCACGTCTGTGAGAGGGGAAGATTGCCGTACCCCTCCAGGCAGGTGTTTGCCCAGTGCACCGGCTCGTGCTTGGAAGCACTCAGCCCTGTACCTGACTGGATGCAGTGGCCATGGAACCTGTACATCATTCTCAGTTTGCCTGAGGCCTCTCTGCGGCCTGCTGGCTCCTTCCTTTCTGTAACTTTTCTACTTCTTAGCTTCTCCCTCGGCCAGCTGGTTTATGCAGATCCAGAGACGGCCTCTTCTCATCATTTGAGCCTCCCTTCCTCCTTACTGCCCTCATCCTCTGGGAATTTCACAGGGAAATCCCTGAGAGGAGGGATTTCATTAGCAAGACAATTTTTCAAGGTGACCATTTCATGGGAAACTGTCCAGGCAGTGGGGTGGACCCCCCCACCCCCACCCCCCCCCCCCCCCCCCGCCCCGTAGGCGCTGCTGCGAAAGTAAGGACCACATAGTAAGGAGCAGGGACATTCCTCCAGGGGGATGGGAGAAGGCCCAACAAAGCATTGTGACTATTAAACTAAAGACATTTAAATGTGGTCAACTAAATAAACAAATTAAGTGAATGCTATCCAAGTGAGTACCCCACTTTTAAATTAATGCCTTGTACATTTGGGGTAATAGAATCAAACTTCTATGCTAGTACAACTTTTCCAGCAAAAGTGATGAACAGAGAGGGAGGTACAAACCAAACAAAAAAAAAGAAAAGCAAGAATGAATTTTTAATCAGATGATTAGTGCTCGTGGAGATGTAAAGAAATAGCTAATAAAAATGAATTGAATAGGAACTTTGTTTTATATAATGTTGTACTCCAAGAACCTGGCATAGTCTCTAAAATCTGTCAGACAATAAAACATTTGAATTAACTATTAATGTAAGTAAATTCATGAGGATAGAATAAGGGAAAGAAATGAACAGATGTACCTCTGACTTTCTGTTATTTACTGATAGAGGTCAAAGTCTCTCAGATATAAAAATACTGAGCCATTTTCAGATGGATTCTGGTGTGGGCATTTTAATATTCCTATTTACTGGGGGGAGGGGAGAATGGAAAGAAAATGATAAATATTACCAAGAGAGAAAGCACTGAGATTTAGAGATACTCAGTAAATGCTTTTTCCGTTTATGGATCTTTGAGGACTAATTTTAAATAATTATACAAACAGCTCCTTCTTCACCTGGCAACTAAAAGAGATTTCTCTTCTCACTCAATGAACTTTCAATGAACTTTTCATGTATTAATTATGGAGTAGGATGCTCTTGTGTGTTTTCTAGATCCACAAGGTTTTGAAGAGGACACTTGTCCTTAGGTGAATTTTTAAACTATCGTGTTCCATGTGTGGTTCTGTGAATACAATGGCAAATCCAACCTGTTGAAGGTAGAGTTATGCCAGGTCTGCCCAATATCCCCAGGCCAGAACCCCAAAGTGGCTGGATACCCTCAGAGCTACAGCTCTTCAGATCTGAATTCTCCAAGAAATTCCACACAAAGGAAGACAGCCTTGTTCACGTGACTTAATTCTCCAAGACTTGGTGTCCTCATTTATAAAATGGGGGTACCAGCCATGCCAGCCTCCCAGGGCTGGTGGGACGATAAGATGAAATCACTCATGTGAAGTCACAACAGCATGCTGGGCACACTCAGGTCCTCAGTAAATGTTGGCTACCATTATTCATTATCCCCACGGTAGGGCTTGCTACTGAAGCAGATGCTTTGCAGCGGTTCTCAACCTGTGGGTCGCGACCCCTTTGGCAGTCGAACGACCCTTTCACAGGGGTCGCCTAAGACCATCCTGCATATCAGATTTTTTTTTATTGCTTAAAGTATTACAAAGGGTATTACATATGTGTCCTTTTTTTTTTCTTCCCCGCCCTTGACAATCCCCTGGCCTCCCCTACCCCCCAGTGTCTTATGTCCATTGGTTATGCTTATATGCATGCATACAAGTCCTTCGGTTGCATATCAGATATTTACATTACGATTCATAACAGTAGTAACATTACAGTTATGAAGTAGCAATGAAAATAATTTTATGGTTGGGTCACAACATGAGGAACTGTATTTAAAGGGCCAGAAGGTTGAGAACCACTGCTTTAGAGAAAGAAAATCTATCTATGAATAAAAACTAAGTTAGACTTCAACCATGCTTTTAGAAAGGCCAAAAGAAGGAGAAGCAGAGACCGAGGCGAGAGCCACACCTGGAGAGGTCAGAGGTTTTCATCCGACATCTCAATCCCTCAGAGATGCCTGCACTTCCAGGGGATTTTATAGCCAATGTTCAGGTCTGTACTCATAATCCCTGAAGACCTTTTTCCATCAAATGAACTAGTGACACAAAATCTAATTCAAGAGCAATTGATATATTTGTAGTTTTCATGTTGTATTCGAACACTGGCCAGTCTGCAAGCTGAATTGTTAGCTGCAGTTTGCATTAAAGTCTCTCTCATTTGGGGGCATGTGACTAATTATTGTAATCGTCTTCTGTTGATATGCATGCCTGGCCCTTTGCGTCACACGAATGTGTTATCAAGATAACATGAAGAAGTATCAGGGAAATCAGTGACAGACAAAAGACTAGCGATGGTGAACATGTTTTATTTTGAACATAAAAGACAATTGTTGATACAATTGCATGTTTTGGCTCTGAAATCTGTTTTACCCTAAGAAAATTTCCTAGGCAAGTGTGGGGTAGAAGAGGTCATGGGGGGGGGGGGACATCTGTAATACTTTCAACAATAAAGATAAATTTAAAAAAAGAAAAGAAAAAGAAATGGTTGATTCTGAGCATGTTCTATAAATAAGTGCTATGGCCAGATGAAGATGCAGCCAATGGTGGACAGCTTTTCCCTCTTCTTAGTGACCATTCCACTGTGAAAATGTAGGTTTGTTTTCAGTTCCTTCATAGGGAGTCCTTTTCTTGTCTTAGGGAGCTACTTTAGTCTATTTTTTTAAAATGTGTGGCCATTTTTCAAAATAAAAACTATCATTCATTATACTGTGCTAAGCTCTGCACAGGCATCATTTAGGATATTTCCTACCTGGAATGAAAACACTATTGTTATTTACATTTTACAGATAATAAAACTGGATTAGTAAACACACAGAAGAGAAAAATATCAGGATTTTAATGTAGTCTACATCTTTAATCTTGGTCATTTCTTCTTTTATTTTTTCTCATAACTCTTTCTAAAATTTGAAGGAGGTTTTTCTAGGAATGAGAATGAGAAAAGGGTGCATTGGCCTCCCTATCTGGTCTGGGTTTAATTGGCTTGTGTTTTGATGTTGAAACCCGTGGCTCGTGTTTAGAAACCTGAAAGTCGTAGGAGGCAAACGGCCACACTCAGTGACCAGGAATGCTTCTGGGGCCACTTTAGATGAGTCTTTGTTCCCTATGTCTTGAGGGGTCAGGGGACTTGCCTTTGCTCCCAATGTTTCCTGCCCTGCTGCTTTCTAAAGCTATCTTCCCACAATTTGAAGATGGGGGCTCTTGTTTTGCTTTGGTTAAAAATGATGCCCAGCCATGGCCAGTGTGGCTCAGTTGGTTGGGCATTGTCCTGTGCACCAGAAGGTTGCTGGTTTGATGGCTCGATTCTTGACCAGGGCACATGTCTAGGTTGCAGGCTTGACCTCTGGTGGGGTCAGGGGGCGTGCTGATTGATGTTGTGCTCTCACAACGATGTTTCTCTCTCTCTCTCTCTTTCCCACTCCCTTCCTCTCTCTAATAATATTTTTTTTTAAAAAGAAAAAGATGCCCAGAGCAGCACTGGCTGGCTGGCTGGTTGTACATTTAGCAATAGACTCTGAAAAAGCCAGCCCAGAACTTAGAAAAGCAAGATTTTAGCAAAATGACACTTGTTTTAAAAGATTCATGCATCATCCCAAGACAACTTATCTCTCCCAGTGTGTGCTCACAATCATTCACCAGTCAGATGTAATTTTTGAAATAATTTCATAATAAAAATATTTAGCACCTCAGTTCCCTTACTAAGTTAAAACCACACACTTCTGATCTATTCTTACATGGCAGGCTACTTTCCTCCTGGTACAACGTAAGTTTCCTTGCACTTACATCATCCTGTATAAGTATAAAACCTTTCCCTCCTTAAGAATCCTGAGGACCCCTAAGAGTTTATCAGCTAAAAGATCCTTTCCCCTGCTAAAGAGTCAATCCCTGCTCGTGTACAGAGAAATGGCCCCATGTAGCCTTCTAACTGTGCAGTGTTCCCATCCTGGTTTGGTTGGAAATGTCACCCTGCCTGTGCTGTGTATATTTCCATTGGCTTGGTTTAGTCCTTCCCTGTTGGACTGGCCAGAACTTTCGGCTGCTCTCTGTCATCTGCCCTGAGTGGCATAGGTAAGGTCAGACCCTCCACATTCCAAACTACAGGAGCCCAATCCCCTCCAGGCAGGTGACCCTTATCAAGTTTGGTGCAGCCAAGAGGCCATGTAATGGAGAAACTGAGCTAATCAGCATCATTTGCGTCCTTTTTCATCCTTTATACATAGGAGAGACTCTGGGATTCAAGAAATCCTACGCTTCAAATTTGTCTTAGTAGTGTGACAATTAGAAGCAGTGAGGGGAGAACTTTTAGAGATAGGCTCCTAAAATTTAGCTGTGTGGTCATTCCCATAATGGCAATCCAAGTTGTGCTGCTAGAGCCAGTCTTTAAAGAGCTGGCCCGCGAAGGCGCCCTCAGAACCCTTTATTGCAAGCATGTCCCTCTGCTCTGCTGTCAGCAATATCTTTTCTAACAGGTATTATTCTGCTGATATGCTCTTGGAAGCAAAGATGTATGCCAAAAAGATTCTACCACGACAAATGGGGCCAAGATGGCAAGAGCTCAATAATGGGTATCAGGAAAGAATCACTAGTCCAGCTCAGCCTTAAATCAGCAGCAAAATAATAATAAGGGGTGGGGTGGGGAGGAGGAGGAAAAGGAGGAAGTGGTACTCCCAGCATGGGCTGGGAAAAGGATGCAGGAGATGGGCTTCTAGTTCTAAATTTGTTCCTGTCTCCATGACCTTGGGTACATCACTTAACCTCTCTGAGCCTTAGTTTTTTTCATCTGTGAAAGATGAAGGGTTTGGACTAGGTAAAATTAGTATTCTTAGCGCTAAAATTTCATAATTTGAACTTTTAAATAGTACCATTAGCCCAACTCAGACCACAGCCAATGGATCCCTTACTTGAAGGTCTGATCTGAGATTCTAAAGCAACATAATCCTTTAACTTGAGAACGTGGTATTTCCTTATCCATCGCCTGTTCACTCATCTTTTGTTGCAAAAAATTCAACATCTCATTTGCTCTAATTTTCTTTCTTTATATCTTTGTATCTGAGCTTCCCCCAACCCATTCACGTTCCTTGTTAATTAGAAGTTCTTTCAAAGAACGTTCTCTTTGACATTTGGTCTCTTGATTATTTGGTTTTCCCCTCTTTTTAAAAAAAAATAGAGAAGTTTTAGATTCAAATAAGAGTTAAACTTTTCTCAAAAAAAGCACCCTAAATGTATTGACACACAAAACTGAATATTTTAAAAATAATATTTTTGTTATCCAAAGAATGGTTATTTTTTTTTAAATAAATAAGGTGACTATTAGTATTAAGGGGAAATGCCTTATAGTATAAATGCAAAACTCTTCCAAATCCTTTTTTGGGGAACAAAAATCATGAAAGTCTTAAATCAGCAAGTAAAAACATAGCGTCCAGTGATATTGTTTCCTAAATATGCCTGAAACCTGTCATAATCTGTTTTCCTGGAACAATAAAGAAGTGGTTCCAAGGCCCACATCGCTATCATTTTCCAGACAAAGGTTATCTGTGCATTATATTCAATATAGAATTTTCAAATTTTGAAACATTTTATTATTACAGTAATGGCTATTGCCGTTTCTAACAGACACCCTGTCAGAAGGTTTAAAAAATGTATGCCTCGGTTCATGCAAAAAAACACAAAGGTCAAAACTTTTAAAATGTCACTTCTTCTGCAGTTTTGCATAGAAAATACATTGGATCAGTGGGAGGGCTCCTTGCCCATAGAAACAGGCTGGAAGGGAAGAATGTAACCCTGCTGCTGAATTTCCACTTTCGCTGCAGCTGCGGGCTGAGCAGAAAGGCACTGTGGGAGCCTATTGTTACCCCAGCTGGGTAATAGTTTTCTTATTTTACAGTCAGCAACCAAGGGGGGTTAGGGTGTCTCCGTAAAGTGCCTGAAAAAAATATATAACTCCTGCAAATAGATCACTTTCTCCCTCCTCGGTGAGAAATGGGCATCTATCAATTGTGTACTTCGTTTGGCCCTATGGGTGTAATTAAATAGCACAAACAAAAGCTACCTCCACCAGGATGGGACTTTCAAATCCAACGTAGCTCCCTAACAAACCAGGCCTTGAGGGAAGCACAGGGCCTTGGTACCCCGATTGTTTCCTCCATCTACCATCAGCCAATTATTCTTTCTTTTTCACTTTCTTTGAAAGTCCCCTGCCATACAGTAGAAGGACCAAGGCGTGAAACTAAAATTTTAATTTCAAGTGTTTTCAGCAAGGCAGCATAGCAGGCATGCAAGCTCTACCGAGCTTCCAAAGCCGCTGCTGTTTACTACACAGGTTGCTGAATTTGTGTAAATGATGGTTTGGTGGTGGAGTCAGTCTTCGTGGCTGAAGTTAGAGCAGTGCCTGGACTTCAGGCTTGTTTTGTTTTTTAACTGGGAATTGCCCACTGAGTTTGTGTTACTATGGAAACTCGTTTTTTAAAGGTGAAAAGTCACCGACCTCTTACTGTTTTCACTGCAGGAATTAATATTCTAGCAACTTAGCAGGAAAGAGCATCTTGCATGCAGGTGAGGCTGCTTTTAGCGATGGGCCCACGGTGAACTATTGAAGTTCCAGCCTCAAAGTCGCAAGGGGACTACGTTTACACATCTCCTAAAGCCAAATGACCTTCAAACCCGATGTTTCAAAGATAAGGAGGCTATTTTGTGCAGAGACGAAAAGGAAACTATGATGGGTTGGAACTACTTTGATTTTTTTTTCCAGAGCAACCAAAGGGTCAGCTTTCTCATTTCTTAGGAAGTTGCCATTACTGACATTTGAAATGTCCACTTTGATTACTTGGATCTCTGGGAATCCAACAAATACATATGTTTAAATAGAAACAAATAGTGAATAATCCTAGAGTGTGCCAGTGCATTAAAACCAGCTTTGTGACTGCCTGGAAATTCAGAAAGCTGAGGAGAAACTTGACGGATTTTTGTTTTGAAAGTACTAAATAAATGAGATCTGGTCTCTATTCTTTTCATTGGACTGAGGAAAATTTAAGTTTCAGGCATTGTTCTTGGAAAGGAAGAGAAAGCCTCTTCTTGATGTCACTGAGTGTAAAAACAGCTCAGAGCACAGACAGTGACAGGAGCATAGTAAATGCTCAATGAACACTTTTCCATTGGCCATACTCGCTGCTTAGGAAAGTGTTAGTTCATTTTGCCAAGGCTGACAAATGAGTCAAGAAATGTGTGTATATCAGACTGCATGTGCTTTCCATTCCTAGGGGTTGGTTTTATGATCATGTGATGGTTTCCCTCTCAGAATGGGATTCTGGACATTTGAGGCCTTGGATATGAGCAAACAGCAGCTGCAAAAGGCCAAGATAAGAGCCCAGCTGGGTTGGTTCACCGGTTGAGCATTGACTCAGAAACCAAGAGGTCACCGGTTCAATTCCCAGTCAGGGCACATGCCCAGGTTTCGGGCTCAATCCCAGGGGCTCAATCCCTGGTGGCAGCTGATCAATGATGTTTCTCTCTTATTAATGTTTCTGTGGCCAAGATAAGAGCAAGTGAGGTTTTAATTCTTTGCTATGTGTATGGTTAAGAACAAAATGCCAGAAACCGCCAGGTAGGTGCAGGTGATAAAAGGATTGAGGTCATGTCAGGAGCCAGTGGATCCTTTTGGCAGACGTTATCTCCAAGATGGACAGCTTTCACCAGAGACCCAGGACGTAAGGATGCCGAGACATGTGAAGAGCGCAGTGCCTGCAAGTCTTCTCATCTCCCGGGATGACAGTGTGGATGAAGCCTAACATACTTCTCCATTAATCTTGGGCCTAAATTTCCGTACTCTGCTTGAGAACCTTTCTTTGAGGATGGTATGCAAAACAAGCCTAGACAGGGATAGCTAGGCCACCTGCTGCGAGCTGGGCTCCAGAGCCAGGAGAGCAGGCTGAGTTCAGGCCTCAGCCGCCCAACACTGTGTCAGGGCAAAGGGGCCCTGTCTTCTGCTCTGGGGAGCTGAGAGGAGGTGAGGCCATTTTGAGTGCCAAGTCTGCAAATGGCAGCTCTTTTGGAAAGAGCACATACCACAGTGTGTTGTGAGTTTTCTTGTCTGTCTTTCCCATCAGGCTATGAGCTTCTCCATGGCAAGAATGAGTTCATTGAATTCCTCCTCCTACCCCAGTTCAGAAATGTCTATTGAATGAATGATGAATGAATGAAATCACAACATATTGCAACATTCTGGGGGCAAATGAAAGACCAAAGGAAAGGAACCCCTGGAGAACTTTTACTGTCCTACCTCACCACTTTTTGCCCCAGCCTACCCCCCCACACCTATTCATTCTCCAGCAATTTCCAGTGTAAAACACAAAGTCAAGATAAAACAAGTCTCCATTCTGAAGAGAAAGTAAAAAAACTCTGATGCAAGAAAAGAAATGATTTTGAAGAAAAAGAATGTTCTGTCTATTTTGTCTTTTTATATAAGTTTCATTAAAGTAGATTTCTACACTTCAACGATCCCATTGGGACAGTGGCCTGTTTTACTTAAAATGCTTTTGTTGAGATCCTGGCATTTTCCCTTAATATATTAACACCCTCAGAGATGACTTCTGGCAAATTGAGAAATTTCTCTTGGCATTTTAGGGAGACAAAGCATTTGGGGGGTGGGATGGGTAAAATCATCAGACCTGATTGTGTTTCAATTTTCTCATCAGTGAAACAGGGATAATAATACCTACTTTTCCTAATCGACCAAGTCATGTGGATGATAAATAAATAATGGTAGTGAATGCTTTGGAAAGATTCAAGTGAAAAGCAGAATGGATTTTCAAAACAAACTTGGGTGTCAATCTTCTACCTGTGGCCAACTTGAAGATTGGAGAAGATAAGTAAGAGGAGAAATACTGGGTGGCAATGAACTTTGAAGCCTTTACAGTTAATTCCAAATTAATGATAATAAAGATTAAAAATTTGTAATAAAGGGGAGGTTATGTTGTTTTAAGAGAGAAAAGGCATGCTTCAAGGGAAAACCTAATAATATTCTTGCACTAAAAATGTTAAACTATCTTAGTAAAAATGAAGAGTTACAAAGAGGGAACAGATAGAAGATTACAATTATTTTATCTTAATTGCTTTGTGTGAAGGGAAGAGTGAGGAAATAGAATAATTTGGTTTTGGTTTTCATCTAATAGTTGAAAATGTGAGTAGATAATACTAGCTAAATAAAAAAGTACAGAAATGAAAAATTACCAGAAGGAAAAATTAGAATGTCAAGTAAATCAAACCATCCAAAATGAGGAAAAGGAAAAAGAAAATAGATAGGGTAAAGTATAACAAAATAATAATCATAAAGTAAGACTCTGAAATAACATATCCAGTATTACACTAAAAGTGAATGAGATAAATTGCTCTATTAAAATCAGAATCTGTCAAACTGTGTTTTAATAAAAAAAACTCAGCTATATGTTTTTTTTTTAAATATATTTTATTGATTTTTTACAGAGAGGAAGGGAGAGAGATAGAGAGTTAGAAACATCGATGAGAGAGAAACATCGATCAGCTGCCTCCTGCACATCTCCCACTGGGGATGTGCCTGCAACCCAGGTACATGCCCTTGACCGGAATCGAACCTGGGACCTCTCAGTCCACAGGCCGACGCTCCATCCACTGAGCCAAACCGGTCTCGGCAGCTATATGTTGTTTTAAAAAATTCTTCTAACAAAATGGTAAGGAAAAGTTGAAAATAAAGAACAAGCAAACAGACATTAGCATATACAAACAGAAAGAAGTGATGATATTAGTAGCAGATGAGGCTGAAGCTCAGCAGTTGAGCTTTGACCCAGGAACCAAGAAGTCTCAGGTTCAATTCCTCGTCAGGACACATGCCCAGGTTGCTGGCTTGATCCCCAGTAGGAGGCGTGCAGGAGGCAGCCAAAAGATGATGTTTCTATCTCTCTACCCCTCTCCCTTCCTCTCTAAAAATCAATAAAAACATACTTTTTAAGAAAAACAACCTCTGACCATCTAGTTATCAAATCAAAGGTCCTATAATTTCTATCTCCTTTAAAAAATAGCATATGATAAAGAATTTAGGACTAATGGCTCTAAAAGACAAAAGAAGTCATTGTGTAGTAATAAAATCCACAATTTGTTAAGATAACCATTAACTTAAATGTGCCAAACAATGCAGTAACTATAGATAGACAACAACAACAAAATAAATGAAATAAAATAACAGTTTCCATTATAATGGAACTAAAACATCCCAAAATATGAACATGATTTGTAAATGTTAATGAGAGCCTTCATATGCCTTCAATGGCTAGTAAGTAATTAGAACTTTTAAAAATGCAAATCCCACCTGCATTCTTAATTTAGATCATAGCACTCAATATAAGAACCAATAAATCTCAAGAATTATCTTGGGCTTGTCAGGTACTCAAAAAAGTCCCTAATATTAATTGGTGTTCAAAACAAGTAAGTGGGCAATTAGTTGGCTGACTTGCTCAATATTAAAGACTTGGGGTGGTGCTATGTGGAAACCCTCTAATTACATGCCTTAAGTGTACCTAAAGCTTACAGAATGATTTTGCTTCTGTAGGAGAACTAGAACCATCTCCAACATATTCCCAAATAAGTGCATTTTTTCCTTAAACATCACTGTACCTTGCTTTTTGCATAGACATGTTTGTAAGAAGTTTTATGTAAATCAAATCACACTTTCCAGTTGACTAACCTACCATTTCAAATTTGTTTTCTTTCTTGATTGATTTTCAATTGACAGTGGTGCTTACATTTTAGCTTTAAGTTTTTCTTCCCTGAGTTATTCTACTGAAGCATTAATAATCACTAAACAAGTGATTAACTCCATTTAGAGACAACTGTTTAAAAGAAACCTTCAGTGAATCCTTCTGTAAAGTACCCTTTTGTTAAGTGAAGGCTCCTCTGTAATATGAATAGTAACCCATAATTTACCTGTTTTGAAAGTATAGTGGATACCTCCTTTTGTTCTGTAGCACCTGTAGCTCTCCTTTGGTAACTATACCTTTGGTAGTAAAAGCTCTGTGAAATCACCCATTCTCAGTCCATGTGGTCCCAGCACAGGATCCCATTCCAAACTCCAAGGATGGAGGATACAGCCCAGTCCCAACTAGTGAGAGCAATGCATTCACCACCTTCAGTGGCTCATTCATGATGGGCTCCTTGCTCAACTACAGCCAAAGAGATGCAATGAAATGTTTGACTATGACTTCTAGAAGAGAGAAAATTGCTTGCCATTGGAGCTGAAACCCATGGAGATGTTGGAAATGGATCTATTGGCTCTATCTTGTTAATGCATAAAAATTAAGAATAAAGCTCAATGTGTTAGTTTCCTCAGGCTACTATAACAACTGGGTGGCTGAAAACACAGAAACTGATTCTCTCACAGTTTGAGAGGCCAGAAGTCTGTGATTAAGGTGTCAACAGGGCAGTGCTCCCTCCAAAAGCAGTAGGGGAGGATCCTTCCTACCTCTTCCAGTGTCTGGCGTTGGCCAGTTATTCCTAGAGTTCCTGGCTTCCAGCTGCCACACTGCAACTTCTACCTGTATGTGTCTCTCTCCTTTTCTTATGAAGACACTAGCCATCTTGGGTTTCAGTCCCATCCCATGTGACCTCATCTTAATTAATTACATCTGCAATGACCTCATTTCCAAATAAGGGTTCATTCTGAGCTATTTTGGCTTGTGACTTCAACATATTTTTTGGGGAGACAGAACACAAGAAGCTCAATATTTCACTGTGAGTAGTAGCATAACTGGACTTACCACTCAAGATTCATGGTGGAATTTATTTCATTTGCTTTAAATTGTTTTGTTTTCTAGTCACCTTGACCAAAAAGATCATTCTGAGCATAGAATATTGGGCAGATTACTTCAACTGCTCCATACCAGGCTGGTGTTCTCTGTACATGGGGTTGTGACACCACCTCCATTGAGGACACTGTAAGGTGAACTGGCATTTGGCCCTACCCCACCTTCTTCGGGTTCTTAGGGAATGTGGATATAACCATTGCCCAGAGGAGGAAATGACATTTGGAAATTGTTCTGAGGAATTTTAGAACTAGAAGCACTTATAGCAAAAAGCTGGAGCTGAAGGACTTAACTTTTTGTTCTCTGAGAGCCATTGAGCCAACTCTCAGAGACAGGATGGACAGGGCAGTGCCTGTGGGAGAGAGGCAGACCCTTGAGTTCTATTTCTAGCTTTCCATTACCTTCATGCCTGACCTTGAAAAAGCTTCTTTTATTTTTTTAAATCTCTGTAGCTGATTTCTGCATCTTTAAAGCACAGGTGGTAATCATGAATATTTGTTTTCTGCAGGTTTGGTTTGGCAAACCTTTTCTCAGATAAAAAGTATCATGCAGCTGTGGAGTATTGTTCTTATTAATAACCTCATTTTGGCATAAACTCACCCACTTCTCATACTCCATATTAATATTCTACTGCAGAAAATATGCTACAATAACAACCTTTATGATTTCCTCTGTCTTCTTGTTTTGAAACTGATCTATACACAAAATGGTTAAATTGTCCTACAGCCAAATGAATTTTTTTCTCTTTCCATGTCAGTTCTAAACATGGCTATGTCTTCTATAAAGAAACATCAGTTTGATACCTCTTGGTTCAGCTCTTAGTTGCCAGTTGTATTAGTCAGCTTGGGCTACTATAACAAAACTAGAGGCCCAGTGCATGAAATTCGTGCACAGGGGTGGGGGGTCCCTCAGCCCGGCCTGCACTCTCTCCAATCTGGAACCCCTCGGGAGTGTTTGACTGCCAGTTTAGGCCCTATCTCATAGAGATCCAGCCTAAACGGGCAGTCGAACATCCCTCTCACAATCCGGGACCGCTGGCTCTTAACCGCTTACCTGCCTGCCTGCTTGATCGCCCCAACCACTCTGCCTGCCTGCCTGATCACCCCTAACTGCTCCCCTGCCTGCCTGATTGCCCCCTAACCGCCTTCCCCTGCTGGCTTGATCACCTCTAACTGCCCTCCCATGACAGCCTGATCACCCCTAACTGCCCTCCCCTGCTGGCCTGGTCACCCCTAACCACCTCTGCCTTGGCCCCCGCCACCGTGGCTTTGTCTGGAAGGACATCCGGATGGATGTCTAGAAGACATCTGGTCTAATTAGCATATTACCCTTTTATTAGTATAGATACTGTAGATGGGGTGACTTAAACAACAGAAATTTATTTCTTACAGTTCCAGAGGCTGGGAAGTCCATGGTCAAGTTTCTGGTTAATTTGGCTCCTGGTGAGAGCCCACTTCCTTGTTTGTAGATAGCTGTGCCCACACATGGTAGGAAAAAAGGTGGGGGAGAATCATGAGAACCCCACCCTCATGACCTCATCTAACCCTAATTTACTGTCCAAGGGTCCCATCTCTAAACACTATCCCTTTGGGAATTAGGGCTTCTAGATATGAGTTTGGAGCAGCAGCGATAAAATTCATCTATAGTCCCAGTGATCCACTATTCACACACAGGATTGTTTGCTGATCTGCTCAAGATTCCTGATAGCCAGTACTGGCGGTTTGTTTTCGGTCTTTTAAGTTGATCTAGACATATCATGATAATTGGTTCACTATGCTACTGTGCCGTTGTCACCACCTCTGCCCCCTTACAACTCCAAGGATTGATCCATGGTCAGAGTTGACTCCAGGACACCTCTGTGTGGGCACGAGTGAAGAGTTACCAGAGCTTTGTTGTAGGCACAGAGGGGACCCTACTCTATGTGAAGCAAGAAATTGAAAGCCTCAGCCTTGTCTAGGTCCAGGTGGTAGGACTCACTGAATAGCAGAGTCCTGAACCCTTTCGTATCCTGGCTGGGTGTAGAAAAGGCTGTGAGCCTCTAGCTCTGGACTCCCCTGCCTTAGAGGGTATCTCATTCTCCTTTGTCTGATGACACCCCCAAATGTGGTGCAAGTGTCCAGAAGACAGAGAGGGCAACCCAGAGCTGTCTGCCCACCAGCATCCTTCTCTCACTGACAGCCTTTGCATAACCTCCTTTCAGGTTTGGAATAAAGTGAAGGTGATTTTGAATCAAGTTCAAGATCATTCACAACATCCTTGAGCCTGGCCAGGACCCTCTGTGTTCTGTGATGAGCACAGAAAGCTCAGACCTGATGCCCAGTGGCACTTCCTTTACAACCCACCGTGGTGCTCCTACTGGAAGCATCCTAGGGGTTCGGGTTGGACACTGTCCTGGCTTCAGCTCTGGCAAAAATGAAAACCAAAGTTCCTCAGAAGCTCAGAGTTGTCAGAGGTTTTTCAAGCCACACACTTCCCACTTTTTCAATAAGTTGAAAACCCTCAGAAATGTAGATGCATACCCCCACACTGGAACTCTTTCAAAAGATAAAGGAGCAAAAAATCTAAGTGGCACATGTTTGTGGGTGTCAAGTTTTATAGACCTCCATTCATGCTTGTTTTTCCTAGGGAGTTTGTCCACACCCTCGATTGTGAAGAAAGTTGTGGTCATTCTCTCCAAGCCTTTGTCTTTCAATTTGTGAAGTCTGACAGCATTTTGTTTTTAGAATCAAACATTTTTGGGCAAGATTGACCCATCTTTCGGGGCAGGATGACAGAGCTGCATCAAAACCACGCATCTCAGGAAATCTTTTTGCCTGATGAGTCACGTTGCTAATAGATGTGTTTTTCCAAAAAGTGCAATTAATAATTCATCCAGCCTTTGTCAAACTTGCCTCTATTGTCTTTGAACAGAATGTGAAATACCCACAAGTGTTTGGTGCCATCATCTTCCAGATTAGGAAAGTAACCAAAACAGGACTCTCCTCAGGCTCTCAATGTCAGCCTTTGTGTTGATGAAAAGGACACAAAACAACCCTAAAAAGGCTGGACACTGAGGGAGAGAGCCAGGAAGCCTGCTTACAAGTTCCTTCTCTAGCACCATGTTGACAATGATTGAAAAGTAAATTGCTTTTTAATAAGTGTGGTAGTCTCGAGGGGACAGGGCTAAAGGGTTAATTTAATGCTTGAACCATTAAAACATTTGACTGCATCGAGAAGCTTGCAGGCTGATCAGATGATTATTCCTGCAGGAGAAGTGGTTGAAAACTGAGCCTCACCCTGCCAGGTAATCAAGGGAAATCGGCATCAAGGAGGAGATGTGGCCGGGGAATGCCAGAATGGCTACCTGAGATTCTATTACTTGTCGTCTTTCAAGCATAATAATGAGATTATAGTAACCCTAAACTGGCAGAAATCTGGCTGTCTGTCAAGTTCATTGTGTTGAGTTTTACAACAACCCAGGTCTGGTTCCCCTGAACATGCAATGATTACACTGGGAAGAGGCCACAAAGAAATCCTGGTCAACCTTCAGGCTTGCTCGGATTTTGGCTTCTGACCAAGGCACTGTTGTTTAGTGCATGAAAAACTTGCTAATTTCTTTTCTCCATGTGATTAAAAAACTAATAATATGATATTGTCACCAGTCTTTCCTTCCCATGTGAGTCACAGGTTGTCTGCCAGTCCTTAAGGGGGTTAAGATCCGTGAGCCCCTGGCCCCAGCCACACCTGCACTCTCTGAGTTCACCTCCACCCCCATCAGACACCCTGGAATTACCTTCTGTCCACCTTAACCCCACCTTCACAGAGAGGAAGTGAGGGGAAATTAGGGCCTGAAATAAAGAGGCAGGACCCTCCTTCATTCTTGAGGAAAATGATTTGCCGTATAGGAAGTTGTCTTGTGTCTCTGTCAATGGAAGGCCAGCCAGGTCCCTGTGTGGATGGCCATTACACACGGTTGAAATGCTGTGGGCGGCCCCCTCCATCACAGTGACAGCTAACACCTCCTGAGCACTCACTGTGACCAGGTACCGTCCCAGTCGTCTTGCATATCCCATCTCACTCAGTCCATACCAGCCTCTCTGCTGGAGGTGCTACCATCTGTGTCATTTCCTAGGTTGAGGCACAAGGAGTTAAATAATTTTCCTGAGTTCCCATAACCAGCAGAAGCACCAGAATTCAATGCCAGAGTCTGCAGGGCTGTCTTCCTCCCTTTGCCACCACCAGCCTTGAGTCACCTGAGAACTTTGGTTCTGCTGGACCAGCCAGGGCTCTGGTCAGTTCTCCCCTCCCTACATAGGGGCATAGACCTGTGAAGAGTGGCCTTCACAGCACCAGCCCTGAGGTCAGCAGAACAGCCTGCCCCTTTAATAGTATCCTATACATGAACCCGTCACTACTAACAATGACAACAACTGTAATAGCCTGTTTTCTGTGCCTCTCATTTCTAGTAAGAGTTAGAGAACAAAGTGGTCCCTTAGCATCCTCCCATAAGGGGCCCAGGACAAATTATACATAGGCCATCATAACCATCACAGTAACCCAGTGTCGGTGAGCTCCCAGCCATGGAGTGTTCCTTTACCTTCATCTGATTGGCTTCTAAGGGCAGGTCAGAGGTTAGTTGACCAGGGTTTTTTACTCCCATTTTATGGACTCGTACTTCCCCAAGTCAAGTGCTATGGATTATAGATGCGGGGCTCTTTGCCAACCCTAAGGACCAGTAGAACCCTGAGAGGGCCTCTGTCATAGCTGGTCACATTCCTATCCTCCCATGGCTGTCTCCATGTGAAATGAGCCATGTGAACGGGGAGGAGGAGTGATCACTTCTGGATTTGTGGGAAGGATATTATTTGAGAAAAGACCGTGGAAGAGGGTATGGACAGGTGTAGATGTGGAAAGTACATTCCAGGTGGAGTGGGGAGTTTGGACAGGGACATGATGCAGCAAGTGGCTTAGGGTGCGAGGACAGCTTCATTCACCTGAAGAACGGAGCAGACCCCTGCGGGAGCAAGGCTGAAGGGGGGTTGGGAGCATTGCTGAAATGTCTAAGTGAAGATGGTGGATTGCATCCAACACACATGGGAGCCCCCACATTTGAACATGGGACCAGAATGTGCACAGGGAGGACAGAACTGGAACCATGCGCTGGAGAGATGGGGTGCCGCAGTTGGCAGTTATGCAGGCTGACTTGTGCTTCTCACTTTCTCTCCTTCCTCTCCCTCCATCTGCTCTGACTGACTCACATGTTTGCAGTCATCCGTCCAAAAGTAGCATCTACCAACGGTTCATGAGTCAGATGCAGAACCATCTGGGACCTCTCCGTGTAGAGGGCTAGGCCACTCTGCTGTGCTTTTCCTTCAGGTGAACTCTGCTCACTGTGGTGTGAAAATGTTTGCTCCCCTGACCGCATGATTTTTGAGGTATAGCAGAATCCTGTGCACTTAGGAAAGAAAGGAAAGTGGAGTTCATGAAATTCCATATAATTAACCTTTTGAAAAGGCTTTGGGAGACCTAAGATTATGACTCACCTCTTGTACTTGCCATTTCGATTATTATAATCCTATGGCCGTATCTTGAAATAGAAATGCCTATGATACATCAGATTAAAGTATTCAATGACTTACCCAGTGCAGTTGATCATAGCATCTATGTCATGAATCGTGAAAAAATGAACTATTCAGATGGGGAATAAACCTTAATGTGGTGGATTTGGTAACAGCTTTAGGATACTGTTTTGTGACTGTTTTTCACTAAAGATTTACATGATAAATATTGGAGGCGGTCCAGATATAACAAGGAAACTATATCTGTATTCACAGGAATGTATGTATATAAATCCAAGTGCCAACATTATAGTCTTGAAATATAATTTCTCACTAAAAAGAACCAGAGTTCCTTGGAGGAAAAGCTGATCTGGGCCTGGAAAGATACAAGATGAGTGTGGGACATTTGGTCATACCATATGTATGGAGGCTTCTAATAACCAAAGGTGGGAAAATGTGATCATCAAAGTATAATAACTGCAATGGATTGAAGCACAACACATATGTTTAAATCCATGAGATTTTAATGAAACTTTACAAATAAATAAATAATTGGTACCACTAGAGGATGCTAATGAATAATTCATTGTTTTGAAAACTAGTAAACAAAGGGAGGGTATCAAATATTTATCCTGCCTATCCAATATAAACTACACAACTGGGCAACCAGATATAATACAGGGAGATTTTTCTCTTTATAGAAGTGTCCCAGCTTATTAATAGGGGGGAGGAGAAGTGACAGTTCAAATAGGACCATGTTCCAACCCTAAATGTATCCGTGTGTCTCAACACAACAGCAGCCAATAACATTAAAAAGAGGGAGACAGCCAAGCATTACCCCCTTGTGATAAGACACAGAACCACCTCGGGAATGGAACTGCCTCTTCCCCGCCCTCCCCCACCCCCCGCCCCGTGAAACCAGAATCTGATCAAACCCCCAGATCAAAATACAGAGGAGCGGGTTAGACTAACCCACAGGGATGCAACTGGGAAAACCCCCAAAGTGGGAAACCCTAAAGATCAATGACTGTTTCCTGCAACAAACAAATTGTAAGAGAAGATGGAGGGGGTGGAGGAGGAGGAGGAGGAGGAGGAGGAGAATCCGTAGTGAGACCTACCGATTGAAAAAGACTTAAGCATTTCAACCAAGCACAATGTAGGATCCCTTATTTGGATCTTGGCTCAAGTAAAAAGGTTTTTTAAACAGAAAAAAAAATTTATGGCATTCTTAATTTAGATATATGAAATTAAGTGAAACAATTAGAAAATTTAAACACTGACTAGATATTTCATATTAAGAACTACTGTTAGTTTTTCAGGAGTGACTATGTATGTAATCATGATTTAAAAAGAAATGACTCCTTATTTATTTTTACTGTTGGTGCTATTACAGATGTCTCCCATTTCCCCCACTTTGCCCACCTCCACCCAGCCCCCAACTCCCAATGATTCCTTATTTTTAAAAGATCCACAGATGGGATGAAGAGAACAAAATCTCTATGAATTGACAATTGTTGGAATTGGGTTATGGCATCTTGAGGGTTCATCACACTACTCTCTCCACTTTTACAGGTTTGACATAATTTTAAAAGTCAAGCGTATATACATATATGTATAGTCTCCAGTTCTTAGAAAATAAAGTCATTACTATTGCTGGAAAACTAAAGCTTTTCTGCTCCTACTTGTAGTGTTCCCATGTGTACAAATGCACACACACATCAACATCTACTAGTATGTAACTATATACTCCTGCTAACGTCCTTGAGTGTATAGATTCGCACATAACTATGCATAGTTTCTAATTGTTTCCCCTGGTGAACAAGAGAATGCATTCTGGAGCCACTGATTAAGAACATGAGCTGTAAAATCATGCTGCAAAGTTTAGAAAACTTTCAGAGGTTACATTTTGACATACCGAGAGATTGCCTTTAACAATGACAGAAAGCCCCGCAAAAATACCGCGTTTCATCTGGTGTGGGCCTTTATCTTATCTTGACAGATTATTGCTGGTTAAATTGTAGTGCTGACTTAAAGGCAGGACTCTTCAAGGGAGTCAGAAATTAAGGCTTCACCAAATGGTAATAAAGCTATTAAAAATGCAAACAGCAAACAGCTACACTGTACAGGTTAGACAGCTAATCCAAACTAGCAGTTTAAAAAGCAGAGCAATTACACTTTTATTTAAATGCAAGGAATATGAGCAAGAATAGAATGAGGAGCCTTGTTTAAATGCATTCTTTTGAATATTTATTAGAAATAATACATGTAGTTAAGCCACTTATCTGATTTCAGTGAATAAGTAAAATGCAAAAGATCAATTTTCATAATTATACCAAAGAAGTCTGTCTTTCATAAAAATCTCATTAATAACACCATTATTACTGAAAAAAATATCTCGGTATTATTATTGTTATTCTAATTATCAGCAAAATGCTACTGATAATGTTGTCATAAAATTCCCTTTTAGGATCCTATTAAGAGAGATAGACTAAGTAGTGGTTTAAGTTAAATCTAGACCCTAAGTGGCATTATAAAAATCGTCTTTGCGTATTTGGTTAAAATGCATTATGTGTATGATTACATAAATTACTATGAGTTTGGCAAACAGAACTTTACAAAGTGCACATATGTCTTGTATATTGCATATCATCACGAAGCAGGTGCAGATCTACTCATCCACACACAGGTCACCAGATGCTCCAGACTGACAGTGCGATGAGGACACGCCCTGGGCCATGCCCCAGTCATGCCCTTGGCCATCTTAAAGGGAAATATTCTTGCTTATTAACCAAGATTAGCCACTGCTTTTAAGAGTTTCTATATATTTATTTATTTGTACTTTTCCTCCCTAATAACCATTTCCCTGTACTCACTGAAGTTACTTTCCTGAGTGTGATAATCCATGTGCCCGCAACTCAGGTACATGCCCTTGACCGGAATCGAACCCGGGACCCTTCAGTCCGCAGGCCGACGCTCTATCCACTGAGCCAAACCGGTTTTGGCAAAGGGAAATATTCTTGCTTATTAACCAAGATTAGCCACTGCTTTTAAGAGTTCCTATATATTTATTTATTTGTACTTTTCCTCCCTAATAACCATTTCCCTGTACTCACTGAAGTTACTTTCCTGAGTGTGATAATCCATTGCAACTTCTGCCTGGATATGGGGAAAATTACTTCACTTCCCTGGGTCTCAGTTTCCCATCTCAGAAACAATATGCCCAGATGAGAAGGGCCTCAATCACCATTTGATTCCTGATTGTTTGACTCAAAGCAAAACCTTGGATTGCCTGAGTCTTTGGCAACTATTGCTGCATTGAAACAAGACAAAAAGCATTTTGAGACTTCTCTTTGTGTAATAAGCTCTATTAGGAAAAACAGGATTTGAAGCAAAATTAAGTATGCAGTTATTGTTGGGACTTTGTTCCTAGTTCTAATAATAATAATAATAATAATAATAATAATAAAGATTTGGCAAATTCAAGTGTCTTTGTTTAAGCAGCATGCTTTCTTGCTAACCCACTCAACCCAACAATGTGCCCTCAAATTCACAGAACTGCCTGTGAGATAGAAGTTACATTTCTCTTCTTGTGAGATCTACAGAGAAGTGAGCAGGATTTCTTTTACTCTGCATTTGAAAATGACACAGATGACTGAATAAACAAACAAAAATAAATAAACGCACTTATTTTAATACCTGTTTGTGAGTATATCTGAATATCACTCTGCAGGTCTGAATAAAGACTTATGAATACTCAAAAGCATTAAACTCAAAGCATTAAGCCTCATTTAGTGAATTAATGATAAAATAGCTCTTTGAATTGGGAGAAGTAATCATTTTTAAACAATGTAAATGAGTGGAAGAAGCCACAATAAAGTAAAAGGCTTATTTTTACTTCCAGCTCAAAGCTGAAAACAAAGAATTTTGGAATATGAAAGGACAAGGCCAATGCAGGCATCCACCTCAGCCCTTTATGATTATCCCAAGAAACAAACCCGGAGGGATATGCCCTTCAAAAAGTGCTCTCTCAGCTAAGGGCTGCAAACTGCTGCTGTCTGCCTCAGGCCACCTACCAGATGGATCCCAGGACCATCCTTGGGGCATAAGAAACCTCAGGAGATGAAGCAAAGGATTCTCTTAGAATTTCAGACCATGGAGCTCAACCTTCCATCCAAATAGCACCTCCCTTTACAGCATCACTGAAGATGGATCTGGCCTGAACATCTCAAAGACAGACTTGCTGAATTCACTCCATTGCTAGATGACTGGGGCAGAACATTCTATCCTAAACCATTGCATCTTAACTTGTACCTAGGGTTCCTAGCTCAGCCCATTGGAGACATGAAAAGCCAACCTTGGAGGTTATGAGGGACGTCATAACCTCTGATGATGGTTATTATGATGCTCTAGTAACTATTTCTTGTGCTAAACTCCTAGAGTTATATCTCCCATCTTTGATGTGATGTGGTCTGAAGTTCCCTTTCCCCCAATATTCATCAGCTCTTCCAAGATGAGCAGGTGGGACCAGCTAACGGGAAGAGGAGTCTGATAATCCAGAAGGAGGAGAGAAGGCAGAGGAGCCACAGTCCTGGGATGTTCCCTCCTGCTCTGGCTGATGGAAAGCAGGCAAAGCTGTCAACCAAAGCAGGGCAGGTGGCCCAGCCAGGTGACACAGCCAGGCTGAACTTTGGCTCCTAGGGTGCCCATGAAGGTGGTAAGGCAGGAAGGCCATGGAGAGTTATTTCAGAAGCATCTCTCTGACTGCAGCATGAAAAATAATTTGGCACCCCACCTGGTGTGGCTCAGTGGTTGAGTGTTGACCTATGAACCAGGAGGTCACAGTTTGATTCCCGGTCAGGGCATATACCCAGGTTTTGAGTTTGATTCCCATTGTGGGGCATGCAGGAGGCAACCGATCATTGATTCTCTCTCACCATTGATATTTCTGTCTCTCTCTCCCTTTCCCTTCTACTCTGAAGTCTAATGAAAAAAAGAAAAAAAAGATAATAATTTGGCGTGAGCAAGTCTAAAGGCAGAAAACAGTGAGAAGGTTGCGGCAGAAGGATGAAGAGATGTTGTCAAGCTTAAGAGATATTTAGAGTAATGTTCTTAAACTATTTCTTTAAAACTTTAGCTCTATTGTGGGTTAAATGGGCTTTAATAGGCTTATGTGAGAACCTAATTTCAATTTTTAACATTATTTCCATGAAAACATGTTCTAAGTTCCTAACGACTAGTGTATCATTGAACTTGGGCTATAACCTTTCTGTAAATTGAACGCTGCTTGCACGGTCGCTCGGGCAGTATTCAGAGATGGGAGGGTGTGGCTTCCCAGCGGCTCTTGGCACAAGCCGGTCTCTCCTGGACCCTGTCCAAGAGCAGATCATGTCCTCAACTGGCCCAGAGCCTGTGGGGCAGCTCCCCAGCCGGCAGCCTCAGGACAGAGTTCAGGAAGGCTGCACAGGGGCCATTTGTGAAAAAACCTGAGCTGGTTTCCATGACTCTCTTTTACCCAACAAAAAGAACAGAAAAGCTAATGCCTAGAGATGGTTTCAAAAAAAATAGCTTAAAAAGTAAGCCATAAAATCAATCCCTCTGGGAAGGTAAGTTTTCACTAGGCATTGCTGTCATCCCATCTTAAGGAGGCACTTGTGGGTCCTGTCTGTGTGACTGAGACCGCCAACCCCAGTGAAGGACTGATATTTCTTTTAAATTTCCAGGCGTTCATGGAATGATAGTTTTGTCAAACGTAAGAAAGATAAATTACTTTAAAAATGAAATAAAAATAACCAACGAAATACCAGCCAATTTTTTTATTATGAGATTCAATAGACATAGCATTATGTTTTGATATTGTTACAAAAGTTTCTGAATCCTTACTCTGCAAGTCTTCCCTTTCTTCCTCGCAGAGGTGCTGGTCAGTTTGTGGGTGAGACTCATGGGCAGACTGGAGTCAGTGGGGGGTGGATTCCTATCTGCCCGTATAACTAACTGGTCCAACAACCTGACGAGGGCTCAGCACAGTACTGGGAAGAAACCTTCGCTTTTCTTCCTTTTTGACATGGCATCCTAGAATGCATGTGTGGTTATGGTCCTTTCATAACCCCCAAACCAAGGCTGCGGCGCTCCTCTTAAGGGCATACCTTGTTATTCCTGCAAAACAAAAAGTTACCAGGACGTTCAAGAAAAAGTGAGAAACAGAAGAGTGGTCATCTGGGTGATGAAGTCTCCCAACCCTTGGCCAGTGGGCGTGAGCCTCCCCCACCCTCCACCCCGAGATGAAGTTACGATTTCATTAGTCATGGAGATGTCATCGTTGTTTTCACATCACACCAGTTCATTTCAACCCAATTTTTAAAGATTTTGATGAGTCATTGGGCTCGTCGATCCCTGTTTAATTAGGCTTTGCATTGTTTCCTCTGTGTTTGTCCACAGACACCTACCAAGCCGTGTCTGCATCTCAGCAGAATCCTGAGGATAGGTTCAGTGATGAAATCATTAACAGATAATGGGTTTCAAGACTCAAGAGTAATCTGTGGAATCATTTTGTTGACCTCTGGGCCTGGCGACACCTTCTCTCCGGGCTAAGGAAGTTCAGCTGATGTCACCTCGATAATCATCGTGGGCTACTGACTCACAGTCTCACCCTTCTCTTTTCTGCAGTATCCTTCTTTGTGAAGGTATGTGCATAATCAATTGGCTTTTATTTTCAAAGAAAGGACCTACTAAAAGAAAGGAACCCTAGTGAATGTCATTAAAGGGGAAGTGCTGGGTTCCCCCCAACTACTGAATTGGCCCTGCCTGGCCAGGAGAAGCCCCACGCTGTAAACAGTCCGGTGTGGCCATAGCAACAAGCAGTTCCACATTTAACTTTTCAGTGTATGAAGGAGGTAATTACTTTCTTCTTTACGTTTGTATAGTTTATAATAGCAATAATGTGGCCCCCACCTCCCAGGTCAGACAGCTCCTGGTGATTAATGAGCAGCTGGACATTTTCATTTATTTTTTTCTCCTCTTAAGGGCCTTTGAGTTCCCTCCAGGTTTTTAAACTCCTCTGGTCACTCACTAACTGCCAGAAAATGTCCTTCTTCTGGGTCACCACCGCCCTTCCCACACCCTCTTGGTTTCAAAGCAAAGGCAAATCTACCAGCATCTCTTGCTGTGTGGCCCTGGGCCAGTCTGTTAGCAGCACTGTTTTACTCCCACTCTCTGTATGTGTTCATGCGAATGGTTTGTGCATTTGAAGAGCTATGCAGAAGGATCCTTGGATACAACAAGTAACATACTAGACAACGGATGTGATTGTACAGACATATTCCGTGCAATACCCCAGACTAAGGCATTGCAACTGAGCACAATTCTCTGTGTTTTATAAATGAAAACAGTGATATCTTCCTGACCCTTTGTCCATTCATCCACATGTACATGCAGGAGATCAGCTTTATTTATAACACAAGAAACACTATCAATCACCATTAGGCATGTGTATACTGGATGATGTAGGATTACAGATGCATTTTCATCCTTAAGTGGAAATGCATTGAGCATTTGCTGTGTATAAACTTCTTTGCTAGACTTGGGCTGTGCACCTGATAGGCTTGTAATCTGTTGAAAGAGACAGATGTACATGGTGAGTAATACCACAAAGCACACAGACTAAGCATCAGGAAGGCACAGTCATCTTGAGAGTATCGAGATACGCTAGCGTCACTGTCATCTACAACTGCAGCATGGGCAGCGAGAAGACAGTGCTGCTCACCAAACATCTGACTGCATGGGACACTTCCCCAAGTGCTGATTAAGCATTTAAATTGTTAGGGGTGTTTTCCCACTCACAGGGCAAACCTCATGCTGGTTCACAGAGACAATCAATCCTTGGCATACGTACGAGGACGCTGAATACAGGAGAGCATCACAATTCTCTATTGTGTGTGGACATGGGGTTTAGTGTAGCTGGTAGTTTAGAAAATACATTTCTGCTGTGGCTTTTGAGATAAAAGGCTTCTTCGATGACCAGAACCTGTGTCTGAACATGTTTGGTGAACTGGGTGGGCTTGTGTAGCAATTGCTTAGTAGTGGAGGACCTCAGATGATAAGCTCCTGCCTGTAGTTGGTGCCTAAAGATGTTTAATTCATTCAAGATAACCCTTTCTTTGGTTGTAATACTCCTGAGAATCCAATAGAGTTATGTATACCTGAGGTAAGAGTCAGATGATTAGGATTGTTGCTTTTAGCTCTTACCTTATTCAGTACGTATTGTGTACTGTGTGTATGCTTTTTAAATGGCAATCTTAAAATCTCTAAATGACAAACATCAGCCTCCATGGCCAGCTGTTTGGGCAGTGTGTATTGATGGCATTCGTCCTGGAAGGCACGACTCATAACCTCTGTGTGAATCTGTGGCCAACAGCAGGGGAAAGGCCTGGTCTGAGCGGGACTGGCCAGGTGGTGAGCGGACTGCCTTGGCCCCTTCACTTATCAAGTGTCGTGACTCAAAGGAAGAAAGAGGAAAACCACCCTAACCTTCAGGTTTATCCCCAAGCTGGTGTTGTTACTTCAGATCCAACTAAAACTGAACCCTCACCTCCTGTATGGCAGGTGCTCTGAGGCTGTCACAGCCATCCTGCCAGCTCTCCCTGCATTGCTTTACCACTTGTCTCCAGTCATGCTCTTTGCTTGAGGTTCAGTGGGGGTGAATCTTGGTGTCTTTTCTCCTCCCTGCAGTGATGATCACCAGGCACCTCCCCATGATGTAGCTGCTCAATGTCTGTCTGTCTGTTGTCCCACCTCCCTAAGCACATGACAACCTTCAAGGACTGAACTACCTACATATGCATGAAAACCAGTATAACAAGCCCTCGTCTCTCTGGGGTTCCTCCACTTCACAAGCAGTTGTGTTTTGCTTATTCAATGGACATACCTTCTCAGGCACCTGTGACATGCCAGGCATGGTGCCAGGCACGCGATCCAATCGTGAGTGATCCAGAGGCATCCTGTTCACAGGAGAGCTCAGACTGCAGTGGGGTCCTCGGCAAACGACATTAGGGAGCCCTGATAGAACGCCAAGGGTGTGTCCCGCACTAGGTGGCTTCTGCGGAGGTGACATCTAAGCAGAATCCTAGTCGTGGGGAGAGGATCCTGGGCCAAGGGAACAGCAAATGCAGAAACCCTGAGGGGGGCACAACTCTGTGAACAGAGGGCCTATGTCTAAGCCAGAGGGAGCTGGGCTGACCGGGTGCAGGGTGATCTGGGGCAGGGCCCTGAAGACGGTGATCTGGGATTTGATCTCCTGTTCGTGAAGGGAAGCCACAGAAGGGTTTCAAACAAGGCAGTCTTGTGATCTGAATGATCATCTTAAAGGTTTTCTCCCCTGCTCTGTGGGGAACAGACTGGAAGCAGGCAAGAGGGAGTCAGGAGACCGTCCCAGAGACTGCTGTGTAGGCAGGTGAGATATGACAGCTGTCTGGCCTAGAGTGGTGGGAACAGGTGAAGTGAAGCAGGGGGTTGTTGATATGTTTGGAGCGTGGTTCTGAGGGAAAGGGAGGCATCATGTGCAACCCCCAGGCTTCCGACCAGAGCAATGAGCGGATGGCCACGCATTGACTGAGTAGCGAGGTTCAAGGTGGCTTGGCACCCGGTGGGGTAACCAGGCAGGTTGAGATTCCCAGCTCTCAAAGAAATGGGCTGCACTGTGCTTAACAATAGAAGAACATTGCGCTTGATTTAATTTGGGGTGGTTTAAAGGACTCCTCGTGACTTTGCAGTGTTCAGGATCATTATTTTGAACATCGGATATCACTCTCCTGTAGAGATAACAGGCGGCAGTTAAAATTCAGTTTGTTACAGTGACTCCAAAACTAGTTTTCACCCCAATATCAACTTAACTGCGAATATAGACTTTGGGAATGCATGTTTAGGAAATCATGATCAGACTGGGGGTCACTATAGTTTGAACAAGAATCACACCCCTCCCACCTCCAACTCCTCTTCCTTCTGCACTGGGGGTCGCTGGGGGCTGAAGTTCCAGCAGTCACCTTTCAATCCTCCTTTGACACATTCAAAGGTGTCCTTGTAAATTCCTAGCAGCCCAAGTTCCAGGAACTTAATGAACCTAGTTCCCTCTGGCAGAATGAACCAAATGGAAGGAATGGCTTTTATCTCAGCCCGAACTGTAGGTGAACAATGTCACTGCAACAGATTATTTTAGCTAATACCATCCAGGAATTTCTGGTGAGTTTTTGTATTATTGGTGTGTCATCGGGATCACACTGGTCTTTTTATTTGGTTTCTGAACATTACTCACCTTTTTTGAATCTCTTATTTTGCATGTTTCCCACCCCAGCTTCTCCACATGGTGTTCCTGCCACGCCAACCCTTCTCTGCATGTGATTTTCTGTTGACTGGTAGCTGCCATTGACATACATCACACCCAAAAGCTTATACCTGCAGCTTGACACCCTGTTCCCTCCTCTAGATAAAAGAAGGGCATTTGTGAACTTTACATCTATTCAGAGCATTATTTCGATTTCTGAAGTCTGTTTTTAGGGTTGTAGAGCATGTTTTGTTATTTCAAAGAAAAAGGTAGCAAATAATTAAACAGAAAGAGTCTATATTAGGCAGTTTTATGGCAGAGCAATGGGGACAATGAATAGATTTGGAGAAAAAGAAAAGAGGAGGGAGAAGGAAGAAAGGAGGGAAGTCAGAAAAAGCAGAAAAGAGAAGTAGAAATTGATGATGGAAGAAAGCTAAAAGCCCCGGCCCCTAGAGGCTATTCAGTTACCTGGTGAGACCACATCCCCAGCAGCAATAAGAGCGTTTACTGTTAAGACAACTGGAAAGAAAACAGAGGGAGTGAAAATGGATAGGAAAGATTCTAATTGCTTGAAAGCTCTGTGCTCTGCCCTGTCACCCGGGTCTCTTCATCCAGGACCCCACTTGGGGCTCAGAGACCAAGGGAGCCCTTTGGTCAGCCTGGGTCCTGGCCAGGAATCCAGGAACACTCCCATCACATCAATCCTTTGGCAACACACACCACCAACATTCACCATATAAGAGTTTCCCTAGTGCATCTCAGGGCCACACCCATCATGAGCATTTGATGATACTTTCCCATATGCTAGGAGGAGACCATTGACATGGTACCTGTTTAGAGTGGCTTAAAATGGGAAAATAGGCAAATATATACACTAGAGGCCTGGTGCATAAAATTTGTGCATGAGGGGGGTCCCTCAGCTTGGCCTGCACCCTCTTCAATCTGAGACCCCTCAGGCAATGTCCCCCCACAGGGATCAGGCCTAAACTAGCAGTCGGACATCCTTCTCGCAATCCGGGACCGCTGGTTCCTAACTACTCACCTGCCTGTCTGCCTGATCGCCCCTAACTGCCTCTGCCTGCCAGCCTGATCACCACCTAACAGCTCCCCTGCCAGCTTAATTGCCCCCTAACAGCTACCCTGCTGGCCTGATCACCCTCTAACTGCTCTCCCTGGCTGCTCTGATTGCCTCCTAACTGCTCTGCCCTGCCAGCCTGATTGCCCCCTGACTGCTCTCCCCGACTGGCCTGATCACCCCTAACCACCTCTGCCTTGGCCCCTGCCACTGTGGCTTTGTCCGGAAGGACATTTGGAAGATGTCCGGAAGATGTCCAGTCTAATTAGCATATTACCCTTTTATTAGTATAGAATATAAATATATGGCACAAGACTTAGTGTATGTCTTCCAGGGAAAATCAACAAAGAAAATTAATAAGATGAGATGGGAGGGGCCAACAGGTGGACAGAGGAGGGCCAATGATTGCCTCTGAGTTTTGTATTTTTCTACCCATGATGGAGAAAGAAGAGAGGAAGCCAGAGGCTCCAACTGGGAGAGGATAAAATAGAGAGGTGCTGTGAACAGGTGGTTTTCTGTCATAACGATGAGGAGTTGCATTCTGCTAGTCCAGGCCTGTTGTCAGGGTGGTACACAGAGACAGTCAAGGCTGTCCAGGTCCAGGTCCAGCCTGGCATCTTAGAGCATCAGGGGTGCCTTTCCACACCACACAGAACACATCCGATGACATTTCAGCCTCTGTGAATTGGCATGGAATAAGCTCTAGGGTATGCTGCTAAGTGAAAAAACAAGGTGCAAAAGAGTATACAGAGTATGTTAACATGTTCTGTAAGAAAGAAGTGGAAATAACACCTACACAAATGCACCCCCCCCCATATTTTGCAAAAAAGAAATCCAGGCTGCATAAACCTAAAAGAAGCAAAAACACTTGCCTATAGGGACCAGTGGAAATTGTACGGAAAGCATAAGAATGAGAGGGAAACTGAGTACCTTTGTGTGTATATATTTTATAAACTTTAAACCATGTAAAACAAAATTAATTGCAAAGAAATCCTGAACTTTGTATTGATGTACTGATTCTGAATCTATATTGCATATGTTGGAGGTTAGAGCACATGAGTAAATATTTTGAAATTCTTGGGAGCCGGGGATATAGCTGCAGGAAAAGGAGAAGCAAGCATAGAATGGGAAAAGGGCAGGAAGAACTCTGTGGTGTGGGTTTGAATTGCATGTATCAGAACAAACCCACAACTTCAATCCACAGCTCTTCTCACTACAAGAAGCATTGTACACTAGCTTTAAGCACCCTATCACTCAGAGCTGCATTTTTAATTCTTCGATCAAAGGAAGCAAGACTCTTGGAGACAAGCTGATTTTAGGTCTTGAACTTGGACTAGCTTGTGTCAGAAAGCAAGAATTAGCTAAAAGTGAATGGGGCTTCAGGGGCCGGCCAAGAGGGTGCAAGCCCACTGTGGCCTGTGGCTCCCACTGAATAAACTAAAATCTCTGGACAAATCACAAAAAAGCAGCTAACTGCCTTGATGCCATTGAAAGTAAACAAGGGAAGAAAGGTTTGGCAGGAAACGTCAAAACCTGAAGAACAAGCAATAAGTTAGTGGTGAGTTTTCCGGTATTTCTTTTCCTCTTTGTATCTGCCAGCTTGGACCCAAGGGCATGCTCACCTGGGACCTCCTTGCCCCCCAGGCATGTGCATAGAGTCTTAGATGAAATTCTACCCCATTTCCTTGGTTTAAGCACAGTGCACATGTATAAGGCAGCACATTCTGTTTTGCTGGAGAAATAGCCATACACATTGGAGCAGGGCTTCTCTTGATTACACTGGGATTGCCAGTGGCAAAGCCCCATGCCTATCCCCAGAGGTGGCAAGAATTTGAAGACCTGTTGGCTCCTTCCTGTAAGTGCCACCTTGGAACATATAGTCTTAGAATACGTTTCTTTCTCTCCCTCCTCCTCCCATGTAATGCTGCCTTCTGAGATAAAAATTTTTAGAGAAAAATACTCTTGATTTCAACACACACACCACACACACACACACACACACACACACACATGCCTCAGTAGAAAAAAGCTTGTATTTTGCAATCTGTACCAAAAAAAAAAGTAGTCATTCATTATATTAGTCATTTCTTCCTGCTATTTCCCAAAATAGCTGCAAAATGAGTTTGGTACTTCTTAATTCAAATAACCAAGAGCCACAGTAATTATACTGTATTTCCATGTACCTTGATAAATTGAGCATGATCACAAAGCAGTTTTGTGGCCGTTTTCTCTTAAACAACTGTTTTCATGAAATCTAAAAATGACTATAATTAATCTTTGTATTAGGAAATTTCTGGAACATCCCTAAGTAATTGTCTCCAACACCACTTCTCTGAGAACAGAATGATGGCTCAGTTTCTAAACACAAACTGATCTCAGAGAGGCTAATGCTACTTAACTCCCAGAGAAGCAAGATATCACACGAGCGTCTCAAAATCACTGGCTTCATTACATCACACAAATTTATCCTGTGAGTACCCCAGCCCACCCCACCCCGCAGACTTTGTAAAGCTAGAATTGTTCGTAGCTGGATCTATGATCTTTCATCCAGAGAGCCAAACATCACATTTCCCTCGGGGCTCTTTGCACCCAAATTTAGAGCTTTGTAGCTCAAGACTTTGAATTGGAGATGCTATAGCGCTTGGCATCGGATTGTTCCACTGCAGGCTAGGTGCTGACAAGTTTATATAAATAAAAAGGCAAAGATCCATGTGCTTTGTATTAAAGCCAAAGTACAGGTCTCACCTTTTGAAAGCATTGACAAGTCCTAAGACAACTTGCAATGTTTCCAAGTTCCCCTGGCAGTGCTTCTCAGGTGTCATGCAGCCTGTGTTTGTGCACTACAGTCATCTTTATATTTAAAACATGAGCCCAGCTGGTGGGGCTGAGTGGTTGAGCATCGACCCATGAACCAAGAGGTCATGGTTCAATTCTGAGTCAGGGCACATGCCTGAGTTGCAGGCTCAATCTCCAGTAGGGGGCAGCAGGGGGTGTGCGGGAGGCAGCAGATTGATGATTCTCTCATTGATGTCTCTCTCTCTCTCTCTCTCTCTCTCTCTCTCTCTCTCTCTCTCCTCTCTCTCTCTCTCTCCCTCTGCCTTCCTCCCTCTGAAATCAATAAAAGCATATGTAAAACAAAACATGACCAGAGGCTCCTGGAGAATTTGAGCCACCCCATACAACCAGGATACCTGCTTCACACTGTTCCTAGTTTTTACTTATTGCCAGTCCTCAACCAGTCATAAAAGAATGTCTCCCCCCACCTCTCCGACCCAGAGAATGAAATTAAAGGATGGTAATATAATAAATAAAACTTTTCACAAGTCTTGCCAGCCTATCCCTAGAACAGCCCTTGACCATCAAAGCGGGGAGGCTGGTCCTGCCTGTGTCCGGGTGGAAGCCGAGACACTGGAAAGCAGTGAGTGATGAGGGAGCCGCACCCCTCCCAGGGCTCCCCACCTGATGGCCTATGGCTCATTAAGGACCCTGAGGTTGTCCCAGAAAGAGCCAGAGCTCTCTCACCATTGCCCACGAGGAAAGCTAAGGACACTGTTGTAGATGCTGGCTTTTACCCCTTTCCTGTTTTACTCCTCCCTCCCACAGCAGGCCTGTGCTGAAGAGAGAAGGCAAACCGAGGCAGGGCTCCTGTCCCAAAGAAGTAAGAGGCACAGGAAAATAAGTTCCAGCTGAGAAAAAATCCACGCGGTGCTTAGAGAGTCTCTAAATGGCATGGGGCCGGAGGGGAGGGCAGCTGTGTGCAGAGCGGCACCGTGTCCAGGTGGAAGTGCGCTTGGGTCAGCAGGACAAGGACGGGGGTTCAGGGATTTGGTGAGGGGCTTGTGACCAGCCCACTGAACATGCTGGCACTGCTCCCAAAGCCACAGAGAGCATTTGAGTTTTAATATCCAAATCGCCCGTTTTGAAATGTGTCTATGTGAATCTATTTAAAGTCCTGTCTCCCGTGCAGTGGTGCATTTGATATATGAGGAGTTTTGATTTCATTTCTCATTTATTAGTCTTCATATTCAAATTCAGAATGTGTGATTTCACCCAGGGCGTTCTGAGGAGGACTGGGGGCAACATGGGGATAGTCTCTCATCTCCCGGAGGGGCTGTTATCTGGGCTGGCACAGCCGGGCTCACTTCTGAGCTCACTCTGGGGCCAGGCCCCATGGCTGGGCCACTGCTGGTCACACAGCTGGTGCCTGCTCATAGGAATGAGCATCTTGTCACTTCAGCCGTGTGCCCGCCTACTCCTGGGGTCTCCAGTGGAAGCCCCTGGCTGCTGAGCTCATTAGGGACCCTGAGGTTGTCCCGGCTTCCTGAGCAATCTCCTGAAAGGACAGCATCAGGGTCCCCCTCTGACAGCCCCCTGATTGGAGCTCGATGGCCCAGCAGGGCTCCAGGAGTGGGATGAAAACATGCCTGAGCCTCTCTGCAGCCCCAGGGGGATCGTAGGCTCCAGGACCTGAGTGGCAGGCACCAGCGCTGCCTTAGCTTAGAATAATTCCAAGGTGGGACCCAGCCACGTGAATGCAGCTTTGAATCTAATCTCTCCTGAACTGATTGGCAATTAGGCTGCCATGCGAGGTGCAATCAGATCTGAAATCATCTCCGCCCCAACTGTTGCTGGCACCAAGGCCGCTCCTCCACGCAGCCTGATGCAGCCTCCGCCATGCTGAAGAAGTCGGGACGTTAAAACAGGCTACACACTCAGTCCAGCTTATTCCAAACCCCTGGGCCGGGCACAGTTGAAAAACAACCAGAGGTCTTTGAGCAAAGAGCTGACATGGGACGGGAAGTGAGGCATCTGTAAGGAGAGGAAACAGCCTCACTGAGGCCCAAGTAGGAAGGAGATCACTGTGGCCAAAATGGACTGATCAGAGGAGAGTGTTAATTAATGACGTGAGAGGGAACGTGGGCCAAGCACACCCAGAAAGGGGCAGCCTATTGTTTCAAGAACCCTGAGGTTGGCCACTCAGCACCTGTAATTATCTCTCTCCCTCTCATTCTCTCTCCCTTTCTCTCTCTCTCTCTCTCTCTCTCTCTCTCTCTCTCTCTCTCTCTCTCTCTCTCTCTTTCTCCTTCTCCCTCTCTCTTGCTCTCTCTCTCTTCAGGTGCTCTCAGATTCTTGTTAAGGAGAACTCTCATGGACCAAGGAGCAAACCATTTACATCAACCCTAGCAGTGCGATATCCCACACACAGCTCCACATCCAAGATGTAGCAAACCTCACTCATCTTTCTTGCTCTAAATCATTCACTGCGTCTTCATCGCCCAAAGAATCAGATCTACATTTGTCACCTGCCATCAAGGCCCTCCACTGCTCCTTCTCCAGCATTATCGCCCTCTCTTTACATCTCAAAGTCTTCTCCTCCAACCAACCCCGAGGATGCCCCACCCCAAGTACACTGCAGACACCCACCTCTTTCTGTTCCTTCTGCTGAGAGGTGTCTTTCCACTCAGGCTCTCGAGGTGTGCTCTTTGTTTTAAGGCCCAAAGCAAATTCCATCTCCCTTTGGGAAGCTTTCCCTGAGTGCCCCAGCCCCAAATCGCTCCTTTCCGCACAGAATTATTAAAGCCTTCATTCCTGTAAATGTGTCCCTTTGGTACAGGCAGCTTGCATTTCCTGACAACATTCCTCTTTCATGCCTCTGCACTTTGTAAATGCTGTTCCCTGCCTACAATTCCTTTCCCTTCCCCTCTTTATCCAAGACGGAGATCTATGGATTCTGGCTGTGATCACACTGGGCACAGATGCCCATAACCTCCTAGCACCCCCAGGGAATGACCGGCTCCTGCATCGCCAAACTGTGTGCTATTCAAGCATTTACTCTCTTTCTCCCCCACAGGGCTGAGAATTTCTTGAGAGCATGAATTATAACCAATATCTCTGTACTTTGTATCCTGCACTTTGTAGAGTACCAGGAATATAATAGATATTTATCTATTGAACTGAACTCTTACCTTCCCATCTTCTCCTTTCTTATCAAAAGGAATATAAGTTACTACTGCAGCTTAACAATAAAGCCCAGTGAAGGTATCTGCTAATTTTTGCAGACCTGAAATCAAAGGCCCGGCTACAGATCTTCAGAAACATCCTTCCGTGTAATGAGCTCTGAGAGTCCTTCCCTCCCTTTGTTCCATCTTTCCTCCTTGACAGAGAAGCACATGAAATATAAGTTTTTAAAAGCCATAAACCCTGGGCCCACTCAGATCAAGGAGGAAGGAGGTATGATTGGGAGTTTGGCTCACGAATGGAAAGGATGCTCCTCTATCCCCACTTCTCAAAAAATGTACTCTCTGGGGCAGCGGGAAAGAGAAGAGATCCCTTTTCTTCCAGAGCAGACAGGGGCTGAAGGGCTTGGGGAGAGGTGCGGGTGCTGCTCCTGCTCCTCAGACAGGACCCTGTGGTTGGAGTACATCGGGGTGTCGTTGGAAATAGTCAGAAAGCCCGTGAGAGGCCAGACCAAATAAAGTGCCAAAGGACAGCAAACCCTTCAACCAAAAGCTGTACCTGTGATGTAAACAACAGGCATATTGTGAACCAATCCCCCAGACTCTGAGGTCCAACCATGCAGGTGCAATGGGCGTTTCTGAGACTCTAGCAAAGAGGGGTTGCTGACTTCTGTCTTCCCAGGGATGCCAGTGGCTCTTGCAAGCCTGCCCGAGAAGGACATAGCAGCAGCAGTGCCCTGGTGGCTGAAGCTGGCTAAAAAGACCCTGGGGCCCTGGCTGGTGTGGCTCAGTGGGTTGAGTGTCATCTCTCATACACCAAAAGGTTACCGGTTTGATTCTCGGTCGGGGCAGATACCCAGGTTGTGGGTTCAATCCCCAGTCGGGAGGCAACCTTTCTGTATTTCTCTCTCACATCAATGTTTCTCTCTCTCTCTCTCTCTCTCTCTCTCTCTCTCTCTCTCTCTCTCTCCCTCTCTCTCTCTCTCCTTTCCTCTCTCTCTGGAATCAATATATATGGGGCCCTGGGGACCAGAACACATCTGAGGGGGAGGGGGGAACATCAATTGGCCCCTGATGTCCACAGCAGATCTGAGAGCATTCACCCCTCGTTTTCACATGAAATTTAGTATTTTAAATTTTAAAAATTCTTTATTCTGGACCTCAAACTTCGATTTATTTTGCTTTTCTATTTTGTCTTGGCAGCTGTTTTTCCAAAGTTTCTATCTCTGCACAGCTGTTGCTCCCTGTAATATTTGAACCAGTACAATAGTTTTCCGCAAAGTGCTCACTTTTCTATAAGAATGCAATCAGGAATGTTCCGTTCCATTTTCTTCGTAGTTTTATTTCATTACAGTTTATTGCATGCCTGAGTCAGCATGTTCATGCGAGAAATGCATTCAAACCTGAAGATAAAGGTTATCCCAGTTATTCTTTTTGTTTGTTTTTGTTGTTAATCCTCACCCGAGGATATTTTTCTCCACTGATGTTTTAGAGAGAGTGGGAGGAGGAGAGATAGAGAAAGAAACATCCATGTGAGAGAGACACATTGATTGGTTGCCTCCCGAAAGCACCCCAACTAGGGCCAGAGATAGAACCTGCAAATGAGGTAAATACCTTTGACAGAAAATCGAACTTCAACCCTTAGGTTCTCAGGCTGATGCCCTAACCACTGAGCAACCAGCTAGGGCAGGGCTATCCCAGTTATTGCCCCTCAGAAATATGTTCTCAATCTAGTAATTTAAAATGGGATGGCATCCTCTAGTTGCTGAATTAGCCTCTATTTTTGAAATGTATTTCCTAACAGCCATTCTATTAACTATTTCAAATTGCCAAGTTATTAAATATCGTTTGTGATAATAAGTAGATAACAATGGTAATTGAAAAACAATTCAGTGAACATTGATAAGAGGATGGTGATCACAAGGGCAGACAAATGGAACATTTATTTGCTCACCTATGAAAAGGCGATGGAGGCTAGCTAGTGAAAGTAAACTGCGTTATGCTGACTCCAGCAAATATATAAATGTCTCAAGTTCCATCTTTTTGAACCCCTGATGTTTTGGTCCTGTTATAAGGAATTTCATCAGTATTAATAGCAGTTTTCAGGAAGAAAGAAAGAATCATGAAGTTATATAGAAACGGTATATGGATAAGCCCTCACACAATAGTATTCAAGCATCGGGCTGTTGGGATCTATCCATCCTAGAATGCGTTAAACAGTCCAGTCATTGTACCCAGCATTCGATACTATTTCATCCATTCTATGAAATGTATCTTGAGGAAAAGCATGAAGACCCCCACCATCAATAGATGGATAAAGAAACTATAGTGACTGGCTTAGAATTCTAGAAACTTTAGAAACATCTGCTTTCCCATACAAGCGGTCTAACTTGCAAAAACATTTATAAATTTGCTTACAGACATATTAAAATCTAGATAAGATTCCTCATTTACCAGAGGGCTTCTTTGCTTTCTTATCTGTTTTTGAGAAATCTTGCAATAACACTTTTTTTTTGGTCTATAGTGCTTTTTCAATCAATGTAGCTGACACCAGATAATGTCACCACAAGGGAAATATCTCACTGGCCCAGTATGAACATTGACCTAATTTAGTTAATCTTAGATTATTTATCCAGAATATCTGGTCTGTGAATATTTGAAAGTATGTGACCATTATAGTCTTTCAGGAAAAATAGAAAAACAGAAAGCCAATGAGTGTCTCTCTAATTTTACAACATGATAAAGCCAATGAGGCCATATATTAAATATGCCCAAGAACAACTTAACTGGGAACTTTGCTGGGATGTAGCGTGTCCATACTGCTAGTCTGGGTGCTATGTGCTAGGTTTCCTCTTCTCTATGCCTTTTTACCATTTTTGTTGCTGTTGTTCTTTTACTCCAAGATGATTATTGAAAAGTAAAAGAGCAGAATTGACAGTAAGTGGCTGAATTCTTGCAGTGTTTTTTCCTTTAGTTATCTCAGTAAGTCGAATAAGAGCCAGCATGAGTCATCACAAAAATAAATAACCTTGTCATGCTACTAAATATGCCATCCTGTTCACCCAAAGTGAGATTACTTGAGTTTCTAACGGTATACAAATGACTCTTCAGCAAGATATATGTTAATTTTTTTGTTTTGTTATTCCCTTGGAAACTCTTAAAAAACTAGGTAGTTTGATTAAAGTATAAAATATTTTTTATTATTTTTTTACTAATTGAGCAGAAGCTTCTCATGACAACAGTGATGTTTTCTAAGGAGTTACTACAAAGAATAAAACATTTGAATTAGCTTACCCACAAAACCTTGATCATTCCTCTTATTCTACAATATTTTCTTTTTCCCTTAAATTTAATTTAGTCAAAAATTGAACCATACATGGACATACTAGTAATGAGCAACAGATTTTCTTTTATGACAGAAATAATTTTTTAATTTTATCAAAAGTATGTGCGAGATGCTTCCAATTTATTGGCAAAACAGACTCACCTCACATTTCTGCTGAATTTTTTCATTAATTATATAACCCTTCAACATACATATATAAAAATTCAAGGTGTATATGTCAAGTACATATGCATGCAGAATTTTCATGTTGCAGCTATACTGAGTTTATTAAAAACAATATTCTTAGAGCAATCTTTCCTTTCTTGCTATCATCAAAAATGAAATATAATTTATAAGTTTTATAATTTTACTGCTAGAAATCTTATCTCTAAAATGTTACTTAGACTACTTTTAAATATCTTTATTTAAACACAAAACGGTTACAACTATGCTTTATTGTAATCTCCTTGATCAAGATATGACTTCATAGGTTTCTAAAATTATGAATCAATTATAGGGGGAAATGTGGAAGAAATTCCATTCTTGCTTAGTAGGAAGCATTTTCACAGGATATAAATTCTTCCTCAAGCTTTTCATTTTGTTTTGTTTAGGGTCGTAGTGGTGGTGGTGAGCAGTGTTGGCAATACCTTGCAGGAGAAAAAAATAAAGCAGAAAATTACCAAAATGCTGACCTGAAATTTGAAAATAACAGGAAAGGGGTTGCTCCAGCCCTGTGTAGACATTATACAATAACCTGTAGTAATTTACATCTCATCATTATCCAACATTTGTAGCAAGATTTTTCAAAAGTTACTTGAGAGTTCATTTAAGATTGCTGACTGAGATCACAATACAGTAATTAGATGAAATTAAAGTTAAAATGAAAAGAAAATGAATCAAGCAATAAAGTACAATGTGTGATGCCCTCCACCCACCACCATGCCTTCTCATGAAAGAAAAGAAGCTTTGATAATATAGCATGTTACAAAAGCAACTTTTACACGGGCTGGGTCTGTATCCCCTCCTGCTAAAACACGAACTCAGCATTTTCCACATTTTTGCTTTCCCCTTCCATTTCCTGGAGGATCAGTGGGCCACATAGTCACTTTAAATTCCCAATAGATGCAGTTTTAAAACATAAAAAGAAGCGGTGAAATTCATTTCAAGAATGTATTTTGTTGTATCCAATATATCAAAAATGCAATCCTTTCAACCTGAAATCAATATTTAAAAATGATGAATCTGGTATTTTACATGCTTTCCTGCACACAGCAACTTTGAAATCCGGTGTGTGTTGTGTACACTCATGCAGCACTTCTCCTTTCTGACTGGCTGGATTGTAGGTGCTCAGTAGCCCCACATGGCTAGTGGCTGCCACAGTGGATAACAGAAGTCTAAGTGGGCAGCCAAGGAAACTATCCTGGGAGAAAGTAGGAACCTGGACATGTTGGATACAATGTGATAATTCAATCCATTGGCAAGCTCACTCTTTGAGAGCTCAGAAGAAAAGGGTTCAGAGATAAACTGCCCTTGTCCTTCATCAACATCACCTTTTTGTTGTATTTGTTGAATTCCTGTAAGGATGTGTGCACTCATCCCTGTGTGTACCTAACAGAGTATTCTTCCCAGCCTTTTGATTTCTCCTCCCATGAGGACCAGGGGCTCAGGCATAAGCCAATCCCAGTACTCAGCCAGCCACTGACTTCAAGACCCCAGAGGCGTGTGTGTGTGTGTGTGTGTGTGTGTGTGTGTGTGTGTGTGTGTAAATCATGTGTGAGAGTGAACTTGTGTGGTTCTGTGTGGCATGTGTCTGTGTGTGAGAGATTCCAGGAATTTGTATGTATGAGTGTATAGTGCCTGCATTTTGTGGGTGTATGATTGCATAAGAATGTGTGTCATGTGTGAGAATGACTGTGTGTGAGAAGAGGAGAGAGGCAAGGGCAAGACTGGGCTCACCAGGTCCTGTTATCCACCAGGGCCCTGGCCCAACCTGAGTGGGCCCCCTTGAGCCACCTCTGAAAGGAAGGCCCACCTTGGCCATGAAGACTTCCCCACAGCCACTAGCGCCACTCTCTTCAGTGCTTCAGCACATTTTGAAAACCCACAATGAAGTAGGCGCTAGAGAGACACAGGCGATCCAACCCGCAAAAACTCCATCTCCCTGAAACTCACATCATCCTTCGGGCCTCCCCACAGCCAGGACCTCCAGAAAGCTCGCATCTGCCTTCAGACCTGCGCCAACCATCGGTGGCTTTGCCTGAGCAGGAAGTGGGCCGGCTGGGCAAAGGCACCTAGAGGGGCGCTGGGCCCCAGCCCAGCCTAGAGGGTCATAGACACACAGAGACTTCCAAGAGCAACCACAGGGTCTGACCTGTGACTCTCTGGAGCTGTGAGGACAAATCATACAATTTTCCAGGGAATGTGCTAGTTCACTTCCTCCAAAGGTGTCCATATTTACAAAGAGCTTTACCTCACCCCCAACCAAGCAAGACACACCCAGTGGGGCCTCTTATCCAAGTATTTCCCTGGTCTCCGGGTTGTATCTACAAAACATTATTTGGTTGCACTCCTCTTCCAAGTCCCACCCCAGTTTAAGGGGCCTGACGGCATCTTGAGAGGGGAGGAGTTGGGGGGTGGCCAGCGGAGAGAGTTCATGTGCATGGCTGGAAGGGGAGGACCCAGCCGTTTGCCGCCTTCAACCTCGATGTTTATTTTTCATCTCCGGGCTAGAAATTGGCTTGGTGGCTTTCTCTGTGTTGACTCCCTCTTCCTGGAAAAACCTTCCGGCTCAGGGATGAGGTAGGGAGAGAATAGAGTACACGGATCCTGTAAAGAAGCAGAGGAAGGACTCGTTAACTCAGATCGGTGGGCCTGGGGGACAAACAAGCTTGATAGGAGAGGAAAGCAGCCTTCTCTGGAGCCCTGGGGCTCCCTGAAGTCTGGAAATCGAAGCTCCTCCCGGCCTCGGGCCCCTCGGACCTGACGGGGCCTCGGGGTCCAGCGCCCGCAGGTTCGGGTCCGGCCGGACCCCACGCATTCCCTACCCGCTCCCGGGCGCTTAGCACCCACCTCATGGGCCGCCGCCGCCAGCACCTAACAGATCCCTCCTGCTTCTTGTTTCTAGAAAAAAACAAACACGAGATCACCCTGGCAGCTGGGGGTGGGGCGAGGCGATGGAGAGGGAGAAGAGTCGTAATGTCAGCAATGCGGAGAACAGTTACATAATCACTAAGACGCGTGTCGCGGTGGGCACTCTAAGTTGGCGAGGCGTTTGCAGCAGCGCCGCTGGGGAACGTCGTTGTCCGTGTGACTAACCTGCTTGCTTTTTAGCGCACAATTGCTCTAACATGGATTGTTTTGAGTTCAATCTAAAGAAAATACTTTCAAAATATCTCGCTGGCATTATTATAAAAGCAGAAGATGGTGTCTTTGTTAAACTCACTCACTTGTTACCTTAGCTGCTCTCGGTGAATTTAAACTTGCAAGCAACACAAGAGAACACGCGAAAACATCAAAATTTCAGCGATGCTTAAGTCAGGGGTCCGAGCTCAGAACCCCCAAGGACGGGTTTTTAAGGGTCTGAAATCCGCCAGAAAGAGGAAATCATGGCTCATCAGCGGTTGTCACTTGCAAAATTCGCCCCCCTCCCTTTCGCCCTCTCAGCAGAAGGGGATCTGAAGTTTGAAACTTGTCACGGAAGAAGAGAAACCTTGGCCCAGGGGCTGCTAATGAATTCGGATTGTATAGTTTTCAAAATCTGATGTTTTGCAATGATGACATTCGTGTGGCAACCGAGGGTCCAAGGCGACAAGTCTGCGCAGCTGCTCCGCGCTTTGAAATGCCCAAGACAATGGGCGCCAGTGTTCCGGGCGCTTCGCCTCTCCACTCCATTTGCATAGTCTGTTCTGCCTGATTGACCAGCGGGCCTGTCGCGGGGACCAGCATTGTTCGCAGATCACTTCAAGATGGCCGAGATGACAAGATTCAGGTGAGAGATGAAGTGGGATGATTCCAGAACGCCACAACAAAAAGCAGCCCTGGGAAACGCGGCGAGGGCCGAGGGCCCGGGCAAGCTGACTTCCGAGGGTGCATTTACTCGGTTGCTTTTGAAGACCTCATCAAGTTGCTGGAGGGGAAAATGGAAGACTTAGAGATTTTAACAGGAATTTGCAATGCCCTCCTTGGGGGGTAATTTGGGGTCCTGCTTTATGTAAAAATCCAGTCATTTCGTGGCATTTTGTGCCACTGTATTCTTTCACTCTTGGAAGTTTGAGTTACACTGCCAAAGGGGACACAAATAGCTCCCTTCTCCCGGGCCAAGAGCTGTCACGAATTGAGACTGGATTTGCTGTTTTTCAGAAACTTTGAAAAGTTGTGGTGGTGGTCCCTTGGCTGGCAAACCTGCGTTGCAGAAGTAAATGGACTCTAATGGTTAAGTTCCAAGTGACCGGCCACACGTAGCACTTGGCTCCGGCAGTCAATCGCTCCATGCCTCGCTGCGCACAGCGAAGGCACAGGCGCAGAGGCCCTCCACCCACCACCACGCGGATTTTCACTTGACACTCATGTTTTGACTTCAGCTCAGAAAAGGCAAAATCTTTGCCATACAAGTGCCTTTCCCCCCAGAGGCCTCAATTCCATCTGCCGTCGCTCCTGTTTTACCCCTAACACTGGAGCACCGAGGGAATTGCGGCACTGGGACGTGTTCCCACACCCAAGGCTTGCTCTCTTGGGGATTGCCATCACCGGGAGAGTAAATACTGCCAATGATTTGCTGAGATGGGAGTCCTGGCAATGGGAATCTTGGGGGAGGGGCCTAAGGCGGGAACCGGTGAGTGGGGCGGGGTTTGAAGCTAGAGGAACCCAGCCTAGGAAAGGGAGCACCTTTCCTGCAGGGGGGTGGGGGTGGGGTGGGGGGGAGGGAGGGCATCCTTTCTCCCAGGTCAAAAGACTGAATTCTGGCATTGACTAGTCCTGGCTGGGTGGACCCGGAGGCGGAGGCGGTGTCGCCGTGAGCTGAAGGCCTACTCAGGCCCAGCTAGACTTGGGCTGCGCACGCACGGCCCTCCTCATCCTCCAGGCTATTTCTTCTTCATCCAGCCTCATCTCCCCCTCCTCCTCTCTCCCCCTCCACCCCTACAACACGCACCCGAACAAAGGCCAGTCCTGGAGAAGGCGCCCTACAACTCTGCACGCGTGCACCAAACCCTGGACACACCGGGTGCCGGGCAATAACCAGGCAGGTCTGCAACCGGCCCCACAAGCGCGGGGGAGGCGTTTCTATGTCCCCACACGCGTTCACTGAGAATTACAGTGACGCACATCTCGGGAATATAACGATTAATCCAGCCGCAGGTTTCCAGATAAGTGATTGTGATGGAGATTGTTGGCGAGAAAATAGACAATTATCCGCTGTTAGCTTTACATAAAGATCGCATTAACTCAAATTAGTTATCAGACAAAAGAGCGTCGGCGTGCGCGCCCTGCCCGCCCGCGCCCTGCCCGCCAGGACCCCCGGGAGCAGCCGGGCCAAGAGCGCGGCCGGCGGGGCCAGGGGCCAGGGAGCGCGCACCAGCGAGCCCCAGGCCCTGCCCCACGCAGGGACTCTAGTGCTGCGCTGGTCTGGAAGCGGCGCGGGGCTCCCCTAGCGGACTCCGGGCGCCCCAGGGGACCCCCCGCGCCAGCTCCGCCCCACCTCCTAACATCCTTCCGGGCCCCGCACCCTCCTTTCCCGCGCACGCCCCGCAGCGCTGCCCTTCTCTCTCCGCCGCCCACAGCCCCGGGTTTTCGGTCTTGAGCCCGAGCAGACGTCCTTCATTCTCTCGTAGTGGACGGGCCCTCCTCCTCGCCGCGGAATGAGACTCGCAGCGATGGAGTCATCAGCCACGCCGAGCGCGCTTCGACGGGGCGGCCCTGTGACCCGCCGCCCCGAATCACCGCACGTGGTCCCTGTAGCTCCAACGCACTGCGTCCGGTCGCCCTCCGCGGGGACCCAGTTGCCGCGAGGACGGATGGGAAAGGCGGGCTGGGGGAGAAAAGGCACTGAGGGACTCAGAGCTGAGTGTCTGTCAGTGGCCTGGGAACCAAAGGGGACCTGCAGCTTCAGGCTGGAGAGGAGCAGGGCAGTGCAGTCTGGACTCGGGATGAACACACGTGGCGCACTGTCCACGCACGGGGTGGCCTCCTGCGCACTCCTTTCTCCCGTGTCCCTACTAGGGTTCACGTGGTCCGTCGGAGCACGGATTTCCCTGGCGCTGTCGGTGCGGACGCACAAACCGCGGTCCACCACCCCAGCCTGGCTGCAGGGCCCCGGGAGGTCTCCACTCCCACAGATGAGCGCTGGCGCTCCCACGCGGGCCGGCCTCCCGGGGCCCTAGGGTCCCCGAGCCCCGCTGAATAGGGCGGATAATGACCCCCGGTTCCCAAGGCAGGCTTTCTGCTGCCTGGTGAGCTTGGATTTGTGTGGTCCAAGCCTTTCCCAGCTTGTCCCATTCTGTCACCGGGATAAGGGGCTCCCTCGGCTCGTTTGCACCTGCGTCGCTTTTGGCTCCTTCAGGAATGCGCTGAAGCTTGTAATCAGCTTTGTGAAGCCATTGAGTGCACGGCTGAGTGAAACTTCCAAAGCTCGAGGAAAACTGGCCTGCTGAATAGGAGCCAGCATGGGGCTGCTCTCCAAGCCTCCGCGCTGCCAAATTCCAGCAGAGCCCCTCACAATCACTCCGCGCGGGCTCCACCGCTTCCCCACACTGAGAAAAGTGAGAAAAGAAAGGCGAAAATACCAGTCACCGAGGTTAGTCGTTTGTTCCCAGATTAATGGCAAACGGCTCCCTCTCACTGTTCCCTCCATCCAAACGTAGCTCACTAATTTAGGAAATATGACCTAGAGGAGGGAAGGACGGTTATCAATAACCCCTCATCTGTTTTCCATTTTCAGCGTGAGGTCCTTCCATCTCAAGAAGCTGATTTCCAAGTCCCCCAGGAACACTCCTGCCGGGAGACTTCCTGTCGGTCTCTAGTTGTGCGCCTTAGTTGCGTGGAGGAGTCAGATGAAGCCAAACCTAAAAACCCACCAAATTAGCACCAGAAAGCCCCCAGAACATTTCCTCTAGGAAACAAACAATAAGCCAGTTCTATCCCTTCTCTAGGTTACCCTCACCCCATTCAACATGACCCATGTCCCCAATAACAGGTGCCTTGGATTTCAGTGGCTTTGAAGGAGAGGAGGATGCAGGGAGTGTAGGTAGAACTGCTAAAACATATAAGATGATTTGTTATTTTCAGGACAGATGACTGTAGAACCTGAGAAGGTTTGGAACTGTGGCTGCCCCTCCCTGTGGCATGTGCTCCTGGCCGCAGTTCGAGGAACACAGGTGTGCTCTGAGCCACTACTTGCCCATGTAGCATCTAGGTCCCTCAGACAAGTCCCTCCCTGAGCTTCCTTACAGGCTCCTTGATCCCTCTCACCCTATCAAGGTAAATGGAGGGAAGGAAGTTCCAGGATAAGGAAATCTCTTGCAGCCAATAGATCAGCCAGCTTACAAAAGGCAAACTCATACTCAGCAACATTAGACAAGACATATCAGCATCCCGTCACTGTCAGCTCATCCAGGGAGGGGCTCTTTCTTTGTGTTGGCACACCCCGCCATTTCAGAACGGTGCCTGGCACCTGAGAAACCCTCAATACAGATTTGCTGAATGAATGTTGTCCAGTTGTTTCTCTGAACACAGAGCCAGGAAGCAGATCTGAAATGTAGAATCCTTCCTCCTGATTGTACATAGGTTCTCTCTTCTGTGACTCCTAGTTAGACATGACTTGGAGAAAAGAAAGTGAAGGCGGCATCATGATCTCTGCATAAAAGCTCTCTTTACAATTGCTGTGAATTTCTTTAGCTAATTAATTCTTCCCACCATGAATTGGAAGCCTTTGCTCTTCTGAGAGCACAAACATATCCTTTTTAAGATTTGATCTGGATTTCCATTCCTTCCAGTAAACATCACCTCCGTTCTGCAGGGCTTTCTCCTGCCCCAGCACCTTGCTTTTGTGGGTGCAACATAATGCCTGGCTGCTGCTCTGGGCTAAAAATAGTCCCCTGGTGGATGGAAGGCTTAATAGGCCTCTTTAAATACCTAACTTATTATAAAGCCCTGGGGAGAGTAACATTAGCAGACAAAGGAAGGAGAGGAGAGCTCCCCCTATGGATGCCCTATTACAGTGTTTTTATGGAGACCAGGAGCAGGCCAGAGTTCTGTTGATACAAGAAGCTATAACTGTATTCAAAGAGGTCAAGTGATATCGCCAGGAAGTACTCAGGGGCACCATGACTGTTGTCAGTAATAATAATAAAAAATAATTGAATAGTTTGACCTGTTTTAAAACACATCAGATAGTTCTGTTTAAGAGCAAGGTAATCCTCCCCTTCGTACACTTCTGGACCCCCAAAAGTGGCAAATGAGAGCATTTGGTGCTCAAAGAAATGTTAAATATCTCTCTATGCCAGGGTTGTGTGCATTTATTCATAGATGCTAAAATGCTTTAAACATCCCAGATTCATACCACCCATTTTGACATTTAAAGTTTAATTTTTTATTATAAAGTTTGATGTGTTGTTTTCAGCAGTGTTTCTCCTTCCAACTACTCTCAGTAACAAGTCAGGAGGATATGCAGTAATTCAGAAATTAGTGAAATTTTCTTCTTGGTGGGGGCATTGGATTAAGAGGCTGGGAGAGTGTGAAACAAATCAACGTGTAATTGTATGATAAGGCTCTCACGAGGAATTTATTGGCCAAGTTGCTATTTCTATTCCTTCCTAATCTCGTTTAGCACATTCATTCTCTGCAATCTGTCTCCATAATCTTCTGTGGCAGAATGGCAGCCAATAGAAGCATGCATGTTTGGAGAGAAGGGAAAATATGCAGAAGCGTGATAAACTGATGCTAATTATCCATATTTAGGACACCGAGTGCAGAAGATCAAGGTTTACAAATAACAAACCAGAGCCAATGATGATGGCTTCCTCGTGTGGAATATGTTGGAGGGGACCAGATAAGGGTTTCACGGGAAGGAGAGATTTACTGGTCAAAGGGTTCACCTTCCACTCTTCCACTTTTATATAGCAGTAAATTATTTAGGCTAAATTCACCAGAACATTACTCTTTTATTTGGCTATGTGCCATGACTTGCTCTTTCTTTGTGTCCTTTCAATGCAAATCCTTGTAGTGTAACATCAGTTGATAAGGGACAAATAATTGAAGTAATAGGTAATTCCCTTTAAATTGTACATATAGGATGGTGAGGTAATGCTCCCAGGAAGAACGAGATGAGGTAAAGAGCAGAGGGCTGAAAGTGAAGCAATATCAACCTCAGCTGTTAAATGATTTCTTGGCCAGAAAAAAAAAGAATATAGATATTTGCTATATATGTGTGTTCATATGTTTCTGTGTATTCCACAAGTCAGCAAGCTTGTGGTAAGAGGCAGGAGTTTGTTGGAGCATTGAGCCAATATGTCTTTTTTTTCCTGTCTGAAAGCCATATTATTAATTTTTTAAATCTAAACATATTATTTCTCTTCTGTCTACTGTCCCCATATCACCTCAAACTGACCTAATATTTAAAATTGGCTCACAATCTTCTCCCGGATTTCTGGCTATGAGGATAGACATAAAAAGAATTCAGGCTGAAATACTGTGTGTCATGGTTGAGGGGTTTGTGGTAGAGATTTTTCTACATTACAATAATTGCCTTGTCGAGTTTCCAGGAAACAAGTACAAATGTAGCTTAGTACTTTGTTGCACATTTGCATGCTCATCTTGAAATTTAAAATATTGACTAAATCCCATTTTTTGGTACTAACTGATTTTTTTTTTTTTTTTTACTCATCGTCAGCTTTAGTACTAACTGGAAAACTGGTCTCCTTGCTTCATCTTTTGAGAGTCGTCTAGAGTTTTCATTTGTAACTTTTCAGTTAATGATGGACAAAGCAATAGGTACTCTCTGTTAAATACACATTGCAATCTAGTGTGAAGCACTTATTATAAGTACAAGATGTTTTAGAATAAAAAGAGCCACGCTGAAGTTTGGGGATACAATTTATAATTTCTACATAAAGAAGTATTAGGGAAGAATAGGTGATCCTTGGCACATTTTTTTTTCCACCCTAGACTATATCAGGGAATTATCCATAGGTTACTACCACACATATACACTTTTTTTCCCCAACCAGCCTAATATGCCATTATTGGCACTATAAAAGAACTCTGCCAATTATAATTGTAAGTCATCACTAATGACAATGGTGTATTTAGATTCCAGAGATGATAAAACTAAAAATGTGTCTTAGAACCAAGGTAATACAGTATGAACAGTTGTGTTACTGAATAATGAATTTGTAACATTTTGCCCAAAATATTTTCAAAATTACCCATTATTCTATAGATATAAACTTTGCTTAAAATTAACAGATGTAAGATACAGTCATGCACAGCATGATGATGTTTTGGTAAATGACAGAGTGCATATATGACTTAAAATTATGATGGTCCCTTAAAATTATAATGGAGCTGAAAAAGTCCTATTGCCTAATGATTTCATAGCTGTATTAACCAATGCATACCATGTGTTTGTGGTGATGCTGGTATAAACAAACCTGCTGCACTGCCAGTTGTATAAAAGTTTAGCACAAACAATTACAACAGTAGACTAGACCATCTAGGTTTGTGTAAGTACAGTCAATGATGTTCATACAAGCATCACATGACTGTAATCTGTAGTCAACACATACAATACATACTATACACTTACACATAGTTTAAAAGCATAGAACGAGACAATTATCCATTCAATTCATAAAAAAAGAAAAATTTTTTTCATCAGTAATAATCTAGCAATTGAGGCTAAAATTGTAGGCTGCTGACATTTCTAGAAATTGTCTAGGCTATCCCAACACAGATTTCAAAAAATCAATGTGCAACACAGACATCTTTGGTGTCTGCCAAAGTAAAATGCATAATATGGACTTGTTTTGGTGTGGTTTGGTTTTGATACTCCAGACCGGAGGTTGTTGATTTGGATAATTTGGTTCCCAGAATCAACTTTTCTTTCTGAATAAAAGAATTTTTACCCAAGTGAACAGTGCCTAAACTCTTTACCTATATACACTCTCTTTTCACTAAACCCCTTTTCCCTCATAGACAACCACTAACCAATCTGTGGAAACTAGCCACCATTCTGAAAACACTAGAGGCCTGATGCATGAAATTCATGCAAGGGGCTTGGCCCTCCCAGCCCTGGCTGCCTCGTGGCCCCACCCACTGGTTGTTCCAGAAGGTCATTCAGCCGTCTGGTCTAATTAGCATATTAGCTCTTCATTATATATGACTAGAGGCCCGGTGCACAAAATTCGTGCTGGGGGGGGGGAGTGTACCCTCAGCCCAGCCTGCACCCTCTCCAATCTGGGACCGCTCAAGGGATGTCTGACTGCCTGTTTAACGGGCAGTCGGACATCCCTCTCACAATCCAGGACTCCTAGCTCCCAACTGCTCGCCTGATCACCCCTTAACCACTCCTCTGCCAGCCTGATCGACGCCTAACTGCTCCTCTGCCGGCCCAATTGCCCCTAACTACCCTCCCCTGCAGGCCTGGTCCCTCCCAACTGCCCTCCCCTGCTGGCCTGATCGCCCACAACTGCCCTCCCCTGCCGGCCATCCTGTGGCAGCCATCTTGTGTCACATGGGGCGGGCCATCTTGTGTGTTGGAGTGATGGTCAATTTGCATATTACCTCTTTATTATATAGGATGATTAAGTCC
>NW_005871081.1:718014-741722 GCF_000147115.1 Myotis lucifugus
GTATGTGTGTGTGTGTGTGTGTGTGTGTGTGACTGCACATGTGAATGTATGTGTGTGTCCAAACCTGTGCTCACACTCATGGGTGGTGTCCACATTGTAGCATGTCACAGCAGCCCAGCATTTCTTTTTCCTGGCAGAGCTAAGCATTGGTTGAGTTGGGTTGGGGAGAACACAGGGAGGTGTAGAGATGCCAGGGAGAAGATTAAAGGAAGGTGAATATAGTGCAACTCTGAGTTAATGTCTTTCTGGAGACCAACTTGTCCTTTCTTATAGCTCATGATGCCAACACTATGTAAATGTGAGCTCTATACTCAATTCCCACTCTTGGGACTTTTTCTCACATAAAGTAAGTGGTTAGTTTGGTGTGTGACTATGTTCTTTGCTCCTTCTCCTTCTCTTCAGAACCCTCCAACCCCGCATCAATTAACATCAAATATTTATTCAGTGCACACTTCTTTAAGCATTTCTGTCATAAATACCTAGTTCAAACTGAATCTTCAAATAATGCAGATAGCTTTGTGTGTTCATCTGCCTGAGCCGCACTCCTGGAACACTTTCATGGAGGCGTTTCAGCCTCTTTAACAATGTCTCCGAGCTGGATTTCTTATCAGTGGCCAGTATATACTGAGGAATCTGAAATAAACACAGAACTCCAATTATTGTTGCCCGTGAACTGGTTAGCAAGATGATTACAAGATATGGTAAATACGCTTGGCATGTTGAAATGTTCTTTCAGCTCCAATGACTTCAAATAGCTTCTAAGTAAAACAAATAAACAGAATAATTGTGGGATTTATTTGGAATTATTCATTATGAGACTACCCAAGGCATGACATTTCCAATCACGTCTTAATTTTCTTTATAGGAGCAGAAAGGGTTTTCATATCTTGACATATTCATCACCCTGGGCCTGAGACAGTTATCTCTCTTGCTCATTCTGTGGCTCCGAGAGCTGACGGCACACTGTGGGGTCTTTTGTGGATCATGCATGGTTTGCCCTGACTTCTGCACATTAAAAGTGAAATAAATACCCAGGCTGACTGTCCTAGATTATGATCTATGAGTTGATTTGTTAAATGAGCCCGTTGCTTTAAAGGTTATAAATGACAAGATTTTTACCATTACAAGTAATTTATAGCTATTTCCTGTTTGACGTGACAGATCCTCTTGAGAAGTCCAAATTTGTCTGCTTGACATACCTTTATTTTAACACTTCCCCTTCTCCAAATTCTAGCGCGTATTAACTACTGTTTTCCTAGGTGTCAATTTGCACCTGTGGGGTTTACCTCTTGAGGCTTCAATGAGGTCCCCTGGCCTCTACTCCAGATGGCTGCCTGCATTTCAGCAGCTAATGTGGGTGATTACTGGCATATTTACTGCAATTTATAAAAATCACAGGAAATGACATTTTTATTAGTCACTGACTCCACCATCACTAACTGCAATGAATGTTATGCATACAGATCCATTTTAAAAACTTGTTCTTCTGAAATCAGAAGCTCTATCCAGTCTCTAATTCTGTAAAATGATCATGTTTCACTTTTGCTTGCCATGAATGGGATCACAAAGGAGCTCAGATCTGAGCTGATTTCTTAAGGCCTGGGACTCTTCTTGTGGGGACAAGAAAATGCCCTCTAAGACTGAGAGAAAAATCCAGAAATGTCCAGACCTCAGTTTGAGGGGCAGTGCATAGGGCTGTTAGGAGCATGACCTCTAGACTCAGGCTGTAGGGCACAGAATCACTTCAGGCCCATAGTGAGGGTTATGTACGTGGTTGTTGCCATTATCACGGTGGGTGTGTGCCAGTATTTGTACACCTGCTCCAGTGACAGACTCTGGAACTGTCTGCCAGAGCTGGTTTCTGCAGAAGAGAACAAAGGAGGTAGCAGGAGGAGGAGGAGGAGGAGGAGGAGGAGGAGGGATAGGGGAAGGAGAAGGGGAAATGGAAGGAGAAGGGGAAAGGGAAGGGAAAGGGGAAGAGGAAGGGGAAGGGGGAGGGGGGTGGAGGAGGAAGGCGGAGGAGCATATGTAGAAGGCAGAAGAAGGAGAAGGAGAAGGAGAAGGAGAAGGAGAAGGAGAAGGAGGGGGGAGGGAGGGAAAAAAGAGGTAGAGAGAAACAGGAGGGAGGGAGAAAAGGAAAGAGAGATAGAGTTGAGGAGGGTGGGGATGTGTTATGACAGGGCCCTAAATCATGGGTATCTCAGAGTACAATAGCACTTTTTTTTCTACTATGATCAGCACAAAAGATCTAATTAACAAGTCCTCTGCTTTTGGGAAACCATTAGATTTAACAAATATTTGTTGAGGACCAATAATGTCTCAATTTTTTAAGAATGTTCCCCTCTTTAGTTCTTAGAACAATTCTTCAAGTTAGGAATCATTTTCCCTGTGAAGAAACTGAAGTTTAAAAAAGTAAAGAATTTGCCTTTGTTTGCACAACTAGTAAGTAGCATGGGCAGTGTTTGAATTAGACCATCTGACTTCAAATTAGTGCTCTCTCTATACCACAGCTAGTACTGTAGGGTGTACATACCTGTATCTTTCAAATACAACATAAGGTGGCATTGCATCAAGCACCAAAATGCATGAGATGAAAATTAAGTGCTGTGGGAGATGAGGAAACTGGCAATCGCAGTGGTTGGAATGTCTCCAGGGAAGTGCTCACATTAACCTCTACATCTTTTGGAATAGTTATAGTAGGAGTTTTGGGGTTTTTTTAAAATATGTTTTTTATTGATTTTAGAGAGAGGAAGAGAGAGGGAGAGAAACATCAATGATGAGAGGGAATCATTGATCAGCTGCCTCCTGCATGCCCCTTACTGAGAATCGAGCCTGCAATTGGTGCATGCACCCTGACTGGAAATCGGACCCTGAACTCCTGGTTCACAGGTTGACACTCAACTACTGAGCAACACTGGCCGGGCAAAAGTAGTTCTTAACTGTTTTGTGACGTTCACCCATTTGACAGTCTGGTGAAGCCCATGAACCCCTTTTCAGGATAATGTTTCTAAATGTGTAAAATAAGCCCAGCTGGCGTAGCTCAGTGGTTGAGCGTCGACCTATGAACCAGGAGGTCATGGTTTGATTCTCAGTAAGGGCACATGCCTAGGTTTCAGACTTGATCCCCAATGTGGGGCATGCAGGAGGCAGCTAATCAATGATTCTCTCTCATCATTGATGTTTCTATCTCTCTCTCCCTCTCCCTTCCTCTCTGAAATCAGTAAAAATATATTTAAAATAAATTTTAAAATGTGTCAAATAAAATGCATAAAAGGAACCAACTCATTATTTGGAAAATTGCTAAACAGAAGGAAAAAAACCAAGTAAGTGTATTCTGACTAATTTTGCACTGGGGGAGCACATAGTTGGTGAGACATATTTTTCCTTGTAGGAACAATTCAGATGATAGATTATAAGGAATGAGAGAATTAAAAGAATCTATTTTGTAACCTCTAATTAACTAGTGGGTCTAAACTCTGAAAATCAATGGCTTCTAACCATTGGCAACCAGAATTAATTTAACCTCCTATTCTGTCCCCCCCCCCCCCATCTGATGGCATCAACCCTCTAGATCCCACTCAGTTTACAGGAGACACAGAGGAAAGAGGAACATGGTAAACTACACCATAGGGGAGAGATCCACAACCTAGGCTGTGGGAAATGCTACAGGATTTCCTTTTTATTTCAAGAGATAAATTGCAAGAAAAGAGAGAGAATAAATGAAGGCAGAGTCTATAAATTAAGAGACTTATAAGACATATCAACCAATTGAAAGTCTGAACATACTTGAATTCTTATTTTTTTAAAAGCTAAAAAATTATAACACTTATGGATACTTGAAAACTTGAACACTGTTGGGGTATTTGATGAGATATAAGGAACTTTTAATTTTTTTAAGTATGAGAATGTTATTTTGATTGTACTTCAAGAAAAAGAACTTATATTTTAGAGGTACGTACTGAAATATTTACAGGTGAAGTTATATAATGTCTAGAGTTAACTACAAGATAATGCAACATTAAAAGAATGTGGGGCTATAGTTGGGTAATGAGTATGTGAGATTCTATTTATCATTGAACCTACGTTTATGTATGTTCCAACTTCTCCACAATGACAAATTAAACTAATATTTAAGATTACTAAGGAAACAACTAATTGAAATGCAAATATAAAAATATTTTCAAATATTTTGTGATATAATAGTAATTTACCTCAATAATGTACTAAGAAACAAGATCTGTGGCAGGTCTAAAATCTAATGCAATTTCAAAGTAGTTGTAAGTGTAAGTATTTTGTGAGTATTTTGAAATATTTTCAACAACTGTACTGTGATATGAAAATACAGATTATTTTATGACTTTGTCACCAGGTAATGCTAATACTCCTTTGATTTGTTGATTACATTCATAGCTGAAAAAAATGCTAGATTTCAGCTAAAAGTTATAAAAATAAAGATGAATACCTTTATTTTTTTATTTTTTATTTTTGTAATGGTTTGAACCAGACTTTAAGATGAATATTTTTATGTCCAGGTCCAATGGACATTCTGAATGCTATGCATGGAATCCTTCCATCACGGGTTTTTTCGGTAAACCCTCTTCTAAAGGTGGAGAGTTCTAGAGTGAATACAGTGTTTTTAATTTATGCTAGAGCCATCCATGTTGATATGGGTTTTTGAACTGATTTAAAAATCATGGTTCTTATCTGCTTGAAACATCATGGATCTCTGTCTATGGTTCCCCGCTTTGGAGCCCTAGGGATTCTTGTTTCAGAGACAACTTGGGAATCTTAGCATTTCTTCTTAGCTCTCTCTGATTTCAGAAATGATACCGTTAACATACCACATTTATCATATCACTTAGGAACCACTTCTAGTGATATAGAACTACAGATTTTTAAAGCATTAGAATAAAAATATACCTTAAAGACAATTTAATGCAACTCCCGCATTTTGCAGATGGGAACAGTGATGTTCAGACCAATTAACTCTCTAGTGCAGAAGTTCCCAAATTTTCTCGGTTCATGGCACCCTTAGGGACTCAGTAATTTTGTTACAGGATCCTCATCTACTCCCCCCCCAAAAAAAAAAACCCTACTACTTTTGTTTATTAAGTAGTTAGATTCAACTTAAAACATTCTTATATGCTAACAACTCTAATTACATTTGAAAAATGTAAATTGAAGGGAGAACGTGATATTTTAATTACATTCTTAAATAATCATAATTTCTTACTAATGGCATGTGTGCCTGCCATTGGATTTGGCCACCACCACTTTCATTTTGTGATCTCTGTTGATTTTTGTGTGCTACTTGATTTTTATTTTAGCAACTGCCCCAAACCCAACTTCACAAAGATAATGATGATGTCGTAAGAAATGTGGCACAACCTCGTGTAAAACTGTGAACTACATCAGGCTGGTAGTTGATGCAGTGTCCACCATATGACAAGTATCACTGTGCCTCCCTAGAAAGGTGAAATATCTTGTGGCACATCTGTGAGTGTGCTGTGATGTCCCAGGTGACCTTGGCACACAGTTAGGGAACCAAGGTTATACGAGCAGGTGCCGTGGATCCAGAAGAACCAAAGTGTCTTGCTTCCTAGTCCAAAACAGAACTTGATGAAACTATGTGACAAATTGTTGGTCTGTTAAATGCTGAACATTTTCTCTATCCAAGTATTCTAACTTATCTGGACATTTTTCCTTGGGCAAGTTTATTTGATTAGTGTAAAGTTCATTGTTTAAATGTTTTAAAGTTCTGGCAGTTCTTTCAGCTATATTTGACAGTTAAGTTCAATTTGTACTTCTACTTCTGGCCATTATGGAAAACTGGTATCAAACTAGACCTTCTACTGTTAAGAAACTATAAAAATGGATGAAATATATGACACAACTATCAATGAGCAGTGCAGGACTGTGATCCCTATGAGAATGGAAACAAATGAGGTGAACCCCAAGATCGCCCAGCTTTCTGCCTGGAGGCACTCCCAAAACCATGATGCAAGGATGGTGTGCCCATGCAGAATAAGGCAGTCCTGCTGAGCTGAGGAGTCGAAGAGTAGAGAGTAGGACCAAAGAGAGAGCTGGAGGACAGGATATAAGAAATGCACAGCGAAGGAGCTCCAGATATCTTGTATAGATATCCTTTTGAGTCTCTGACTGAATAGTTGGCTCTGCATGCTACAGGCAAGGCTCTGACGTAGCAGGCAAAGATCAACTGCCAAGAACTGTAAATCCCGAGTGGAAATCCCAGAACTTACATGGGGCTGAGAAACAATGAAGTACCAACCAACCAAGCACTCAGTTGATATCTCAGAAGGGACATGGCTTAAGAATAGGGCTACTCTAGCCCTAGAATAAAGACAACTCCAGATGTGTTCTAACAAAGCTTAAAAACAAGCCTTAAAAGATCAAGTTCATCTGCAAGTAAATTAACTGCCTCCAAATTAAACTCAGCATTCTTAAAATGAAGAAATAATATTTGGACATTCAGCAATGTTGAATCCACTAAGCCCAACATACAATAAAAAATCACTAACCATATAAAGATGCAAGCAAATGTGAGAAAAAAATGTGAGCAGGAGAAAAATCAGTTAAAAGAAACAGACCAATGTCAGAAACAATGAACTTTAATACAACTATTATAAACTAGGGGCCCAGTGCATGAATTCATGCACCTTGAAAGGAACTGTGCACCACGAGGCTGTGGTAGGCACAGGGGCAGGTCTCGGTCCTTCCTCCGTGCCCCTGCCCAGGCCCTCCTGCTGCGTGCCCCCCCCCCATCTGCTGGCAGCCCCACTCCTCCAGCCGCTGTTCCCATGCGCTGATGGCACCGTCCCCGCTTGCACCCGCTGAAGGTGCGGAGCAATTGGGGCTGGCACCTGAAGCAGGTGCGAGTGGGGCCATTGCCGGCAGCGGTGTGAGAGGCGACTGATGGCTCCAATCTCCCCTCAGGAGCAGGGGGAGGTGGAGAAGCCCTGAGGGGCAATTGGGGCCAGCAGACGCCACTCGCACCCACTGCCAGCGCTGAGTGATCAGGGCCAGCGCTGGGCACCAGCAGTGGGTGCGAGCAGTGGCTCCGGTGCTGGCAGTGGGTGTGAGCAGGACTGGTGCCAGCAGCAGGTGCAAGTGCTGGGTGGGACCATGGCGGGAAGGAGCAAAGAATTTTCAGTAACCACTAGAGGCTCACCCTGATGACAGCGACCAGCGCCCCACCTTGGTCTGGCTCCCCCACTCACCTGCTCCACCATCCCACCACGGCTGACGCTCACCATGTTGTGCGCATGCCCCCTGGTGGTCAGTACACGTCATAGTAACTGGTTGTTCAGTTGTTCTGCCATTCAGTCTATTTGTATATTAGCCTTTTATTATATAGGATAGATTAAAAGATTTAAATAAAAATATGGACAAAAATTGTGGGGACAAATGGGGAATATCAATAGAGAAGTAAAAATTCTTTAAAAAGAACACACAGATATTGTAAAACTGAAACATACAATCTAAAGGGAAATATTTCCATTCATCTGTAAACTTTCCCATCACAAATATAAGGCAATATACAAAATATATTTTCTCCATAAATAAAATACATTATAAAACTAGTAATACTGTTTACTCTAGCAGCTTTCCTGCAAGGAAACCAAAGAACTTCATGAACACATCCAGTAATCAATCTCAATCTCAAAATCAATTGAGCACCACTGGACGCATTTATTTACTCTGGAGGACAGTTTAATTGAACCTTCTGTGATTATGGAATTAGTGAAAATCTGCATTGTCCAGTATGGTAGCCACTAGCCACATGTAGCTACATAAGTTTATTTTAATTAAAAACACAGTTTCTCGGTCATAGTAATCAAAGTCTAAGTGATCATAGCACAGTTCTAAGGAATTAATGGGTACTTATGGCCTTAACGTCAATTTTGTTAAAACCTAATTTTTATATTGAAAGAATTAATTCAACTTCCAAAGGTTAGAATAACTCAATGACTCCATAAGGAATAGTTTTGCCCTAGAAAAATTCAAGTGGAATCCTTTTTTCATTTTATTGGTTAATATGTTCACAAAGAAGTGAAGGCCTTGTCTGACGCAATGGTTCTCACTGTTTCATGGAAAAAATAGTTAGAACGTTGGTTAGAAATGAAGATTTCTGCTTGGCCAGAGTGCCTCCGTTGGTTGAGCATCATCCTGTGCACGGAAAGGTCCTGGTTCAGTTCCTGGTCAGGGCACATAGCTGGGTTGTGGGTTCAATCCCTGGTCGGGGCATGTATGGAAAGCAGCCGATGGATGTTTCTCTCTCACATTGATCTCTCTCTCTCTCTCTCTCTCTCTCTCTCTCTCTCTCTCTCTCCCACTCTCTAAGCATGTCCTCGGATGAGGATTTAAAAAGAAAGAGGTCAACCAGGGGGGTGTAGGGGGTGGGGGATATCTGCAATACTTTCAACAATAAAGATAAAAAATAAATAAAAATTTAAAAAATAAATAAAGAATAAATGAAGATTTCTGAGACACACCCACCCTCATTTTAAGGTATGTTTAATCTGAGTATTTGTTTCTTGATGGGATTTAGAAACCATATTTCTAAGAAGCACCCCAGGTAATTCTGGTATGTGATTAGTCCTTAGGAAATGCTATAAAAATATACTAATATCCAAACCAGATATTGACACTTTAATCAGCATAATTTTACATGCACGATATAGACACATTTAATTTTGCTTTTGTAACTCGCTAGTATCCATCAGCTATGCTCTTCTTAAATGTAGAAAAATATTTTTCCCATTTTTACTTTATTCTACTGAAAGCAAACTATATCTTTGAGATGGTTTAAAATGACATGTTTTTATACTAGTATGTTAGAAGAGGGCACACACTAGGTGCTGTTTCTTGAATGACTGAATCTAGATGATAGCTGTCTTATGGATGCCATCTCTGAAAACACTTGCTCCACAAACACTAACAAACTAATGATGTAAGAACAAAGATACTTGATCCTAGCTTAGTACTTTCCCCTTTTATATTGGCAGAATGCATTTCACAAGTAAATTTGTTATTAGAGTTCTGGATCATTCATTCTTTTCCCCCTTATAGGTAATTTATAATAAGAATTATACTCACAGACTTTCTAAAACATGCTTTTTCTTTTGGAGATGATTGAAAATTCTCTCACACAATAATATAGAATAAATACATATTTGACTTACAGAGTTCATTTTTTGAAAATTGGGCTTGGGGCTATTCAAGAAGGAAATCAAAGAGGAGTGTTTGATTTCAGAAACTTTGCTTAATCTATTTCCTCAGCACTGAATTAGAAAACAGCACAAGTCTTCTCTAGAGAAGCAAAAGGATTCCAGAGCAGGGAAAACTATAGGTAACTGACATTTGGACATTCCCACAATGAATCATTCAAGTTTCAGGATACAATAAAGCCTGCTGGGTAGCACGTAGCTCGTTCTCAAATCTTCCAATCAGCTTTTTGATGCCTCATTTTTAAATATTAGCAGGTGAAAAGGGTGACTAGAATTTGTAGGACCTCCAATAAGAAAGACAGGGTCCAAAACTAACAGGCAAAGGGATTCAGAAAGAACAGAAGCAATCCAAGGTAAGTAGAAAGCATTTTTTAAAACTCAAAAGGTGTTAAATCCATGAAATAAAATCATCATGATATTTAAAACAACACAAAGCAAACAAATACACACACACACACACTCAGAGGACAAAATAAGTCACGGAATACAAAACCGATTGCTGAAAAAAATAATCAATAGAATAAGTGAAAGATACATGAGAAAAACTCTCTAAGAAAGGAGAACCAAAAGAGAGGGGGTAGAGAATAGAAGAGAAGAGAAAAATTATGAAAATCAGAGGATGAAAGGGATAATTTAGCTTCTAACTAGTAAGAATCCCAGAAAAAGAGAACAGAGAAAAGTACAGAGAAACTATAAATAAATAATTCATGAAATTTTACAGACTTGAAGGATATGACCTTCTATATTGAAAGAGTACACCAAATTCCTGGCACAATAAATGAAAAATGATTCATGTCAATGCACATCACCACTCAATTTCAAAATCAGGAATAAAGAGAGGGGGTAAAAGCAAACAAAAGGCAATGCAACTCACATAGAAAGACTATAGAACAAGTTTTTTAAAAAGCAAACAAACAAAAATAAGTCAAATATAAAGGATCAGGAATCAAAGAGCATGGTCTACAGCTAACATCATATTTAATGGTGAAATATTGAAAATTTCCCCCTAAGGTCAATAATAGGACAAGAATGTCTGCTCTCACCACATGTCTTTATTACTGTACTGGAAGCTCTAATTAGTGCAATAAGGTAAGAAAAAAGGATATCCTGATTAGAAAGGAAGAAATTAAAATGTCTTTATTTATTGATGATAGGATTGTCTTTGTCAAAATCTTACAGAATTTACCAAAACAAAAAAACACACAAAAAAACAAAACCCAACCTACTAGAACTTAGAAAAAATTTTGCAAGGTTACAAGATACAAGATCAAAACTCAAAACTCATGTATTTTTATATTAGCAAAGAACAATCAAAAAACTTAAATTCAAAAACAGCATCACTTATAATAGCATAACCAAATATTAAATAGTTAGAAATAAATATGACAAAAGATGTACAAGAACTGTGCACTGAAACTTATAAAACTGCTAAGAGAAATTAAAGAAGATTTAAATAAACTGAGAAATAAAATAGGAAGGTTTAATATTGTTAAGATATAAATTCATCTATATATTCCATAAAATTCTACTTAAAATTGCAGAAGGCTTTTTTTTTAGAAATTACAAGTTTATTCTAAAATTTACATGAAAATGCAAAGGGCATATATAACCAAAAACCATTTTGAAAAGGATGAAAAAAATTTGAGACTTTATACTGTTTTCAAGAGTGATTGTAAAAATGTATAGAATTGGCATGAAGATAGAACAATAGATCAATGTAACAGAATAAAAAGTCCAAAAGCAGACCCACACATATATGATTAATTGATTTTTGACAAAGGTGCCAAAGCTTGATTGGGAAAGAATATTTTTTAAAAAATGATACTAGAGCAATTGTGTACCTGTATGCAAAATATATTAACACTTAACCTCAAACCACATACAAAAATTAACTCAAAATGCATCATAGACCAAAATGTGAGAGCTAAAATTGGAATGTTAGAGCACTGTTCATAGAACTTTCTGTGATTACAGAAATATTCTTTATAGATCACTCAAAAGCAACATAGTAAGTTAGAAGACAAAAATCTCAAAGATAGGTTATTTTTTACCTGGAATCCTATACCTAGCTAAACTACCACTCTAGTGTTGTACAGCCTACTAGAAGATAAAACGTACCAAAACAAGAGAGTAAGTCAAGCAAGAGGGAAAACACGAGGTCCAGAAAATGGGAGAATTACATGGAAGAAGGGTAAAGTGAAGAGTAATGATGACCATTATGTGGACATCTTCAGAGAAGCCCATCCAGTTTGGAGCATGTGGACAGAGGGGTCTGGTAGGATATGGCTCCATGAAGATATTGAACTCACAAATTACTGGTGTGTTTAATCTTTCAGGAAATAGTATCAAAGGTGTTTACAATATTGATGTAAACTATGGAAGTATTTGTTATAGGAGCAGAGAAACCTAAGTAAATGAATCACAACTCTCACAAAACAAGACCATTAATAACTTCGGGGAAAACAACGTTTATAGAATATATATTCATAGTTACCACTGGGATCAGCCACAAACAGTAGTGCCATGTTCAGACAAAGGTGTACCCTGAATATTGATTTGACAAAGAACAATGATACATCTACTTTGGGAAAGAGGGAGCTTGGAAAAAAATGTAAAAGCTTTACAGTCTTTGATGAATAAGACCCGAATGTCTAAAATTAACAAATCAAGAAAAAGCAATATGAACTTTTCATTCAGAAATGTGGAAAGAAATAATGAGGGAAATAGCCAAAGGGTTATAACAAGTTGCTAATGGGGAATGGGACTGAGAGGTAAGGATGGGTGAAACGAGGGGTGGCTATTTTCCTTAGAAATCTTAAATACTGTTTACCTTAAGAAAATATTCAGCAAAACTGTAGAGATAGTAAACAGGTCAGTGGTTTCTAGGAGCTAGGGAAGGAGGGAGGATGAATAGGTGGAACACAAGGTATTTTTAGGGCAATGAAACTACTCTGTAAGATACTATAATGGATACATGTCATTATGCATTTGTCCAAACTCATAGGATATATAACACCAAGAGTGAACCGTGATGTAAACTACGGACTCTGGGTGAAAATAATGTGTCACTACAGGTTTATCAATTGCTACAAATGTCCTACTCTGGAGGGGACGTTGCTAGTGAGGGAGTCTGTCGGGGAACAGAGGGGGGCAAGAAGTATATGGGAAATCCCTGTGCTTTCTACTTAATAGTGCTATGAACATAAAATTGTTCATATAAAATATATTAAAATATTCATATGCATTACATCTATAATAATAAAAGTGTAATGTGCTAATTAGACTGGACATCCTTCCGGATGACCTTCTGGATGAAGCCGGGGCTGCGAGGGAAGCCCGTGTCTCGGGTGCCAGAGGGAAGCTGGTGCCAGCAGCCGGGGGAAGGAAGGCCTACTCTTGCACGAATTGTGTGCATCGGGCCTCTAGTTAATTATAAGTATTAGAATCTGTCAGTTCTAGATTTTAATCCTGAATTTTTCACTCATTAATGATAGGTCCTTTGTATATTACTTAACCTCTCAGTTTCTTCATCTATAAAAAGTGGGTATTAATTATAGTTACACTTTGGATGTGCAGTGAGGATTAAATGAGATTGTATATGTAAATTGTGACAGTGATCAATCTCTTTATATGTCATAGTCTTCCCAACAAGATAAAGGTGAATTATAAAAATGCACTTTATATAGCAAAATATGTTGAATTAAAAAGTAAGTAAGATTGGGGTAGTGAACACATAATAGAGTGTACAGACAATGTGTTTAGAATTATGCATTTGAAACCTGTATAATTTTGTTAACAGTGTCACCCCAATAAATTCAATAAAAAGGAAAAATAAATCAATAATAAAAATAAGGCCAAGTCTGGGGTCTTCAGTTTTCTTTTTCCTGTGATTGAAGCAAGATATTCAGGATAAATTTCATGAGTCATGTGCTCACTGTGCTGCCTTAATGTTACTACAGTGAGTCTTCTCTGTTTTCCTGCAGCTACTACTATACTGTGATACAGATAATTAGTTCAAGGTAGACTCCAAGCCAGTCTAAGGGTCCTGAATAGTTTTATTAAAAGGTCCTGTTTACAAATTGGATCAGGGCATAATTGCATATAAAATATTTGAAAGCCCACAAAAACGAAACCATTCATTTTCTAGTAGGGTCCTCAGAATGGGCAGAATGGGCAATTTGCATATTACACTTTTATATATAAAGAGTCTTTGCAAACAATAAAGTTAAGATGAAGGCAATAGAGTAGACCCTAATGCAATATGACTGGTGTTCATAACAAAGGGGAAATTGGACAGAGACACACACAGGGAGCACACCATATGAAGACCCTACTGGAACATACATTATGTTTATTACTAGGCAAGAAAAATGTACTAGTGTCATATTGAAAAAAGTGAATGTTATGGTTTGAAGTGTGTTCCCTAAGAAGATGCTGAAGTCCTAACCCCATTGTGTGATTTTATTTGGAAACTATAGGCCCTGTGCATGAAATTCATGCATGGGTAAGGTCCCTTAGGCCTGGCCAGCAATCAGAGCCAATCTATGGGGCAACCAGTGGGTGATCAGGGCCCCCCGCTCACACCCACCTTAGCAGGCCTGGCGCTGCTCGCTTGCCAGCCCCGCCCCCCGCCACCACCACCAGTTGCCTCCCTCTGTGGGGCGACTGGGGGGACAATTGAGGGGCCCCCGCCCGCACCCGCCTTGGCTGGCCTGAGGGCTGGAGGCAGCTCCTGCGCTGAGCGTCTGCCCCCTGGTGGTGAGTGTGCATCATAGTGACCAGTCGTTCTGCCGTTCAGTCAATTTGCATATTAGGCTTTTATTGTATAGGACTAGAGGCCTGATGCACAAAATTTGTGCATGGGTAGGGTCCCTAGGCCTGGCCTGAGATCAGGGCTGATCTTCCCCTGCCCCCCGTTGCTGACACCGGTCGCCCTCTGTGTGTGGGGTGACTGGCGGGGCATTTGGGGCCCCGCTTGCTCACACCTGCCTTGGCCTGGTGCCGCCCACATCCACTGCCACCCACCCCTGGTTCCCCATTCCCCATCGGGCGATTGGAGCCTGTCGGCCTGTAGGAGGGACCAAGAGGTTGGCCGGCAGGCCCCAATTGGGCGATCAGGGCCTGTGGGCTGGGGTCAGCTCCTACATTGAGCGTCTGCCCCCTGGTGGTCAATGCGCATCATAGCGACTGGTCATTCTGCTGTCCGGTCGATTTGCATATTACACTTTTATATAGAGAGAGTCTTTGCAAACAATAAAGTTAAGATGAGGGCAATAGAGTGGACCCTAATGCACTATGACTGGTGTCCATAACAAAGGGGAAATTGGACATAGACACCCACAGGGAGTACACCATATGAAGATGAAGGCAGAAATTGGGTGATGTTTCTACAAACCAAGGAACAGCGAGTACGTACAAACCACCAAAACATGAGGGAAAGGCCTGGAACAGATTCTCCCTCACAGCCTCAGAGGGAACGAGTCCTGCCAACACCTTGATCTCAGACTTCTGGGATCCAGACTGTGAGACAATAAATTTATCTTGTTTTAAGCCACCCAGTCTGTGGCATTCTGTTATGGCAGCCCCAGGAAATGACTACAATAAGGAACTATTTGGCAGACACAGGCAGATTAGAAGGCCTCCTTACTTTAAAGAATCCTATGCAAGCTTAGGTAGAGGATGTGATCCTTAACATTTGTTCCCAATCTTTGACCCAGGTCCTTCACTTTGCAACAATACATAATACACAACACCTCTCAGAAGCAGGGTGGCCTCCCCCCAAACTCTTTTTGTCTTTCTAATATTTTGGTCTTCCCAATGTGACCCATTTCTGACCCCCAGAAATGGAAGCTTTGTATCCACTTCTAGCTTCTGAGTAACCTCTCGTTCCTAATCATTTTATTAATGTTCCATTCGCTGGCCTGGATTATGTTTTCTACTTGTTCCTATGTTGAATATATCCAACCAAAATATTTCAATCATATCTAGTTCAAACACAATTGTGTATTTACAACAGAGTCCTGGCTTTAATACAAGAGGCTATTTAAGAGTATTTTTTACAGTGAACATCAAAACCATCTTGTATATTTCCCTGGGGCTGGGTTAAAACAGGCAATGATGCCTTAGCTGGTTTGGCTCAGTGGATAGAGTGTTGGCCCGTGGACTGAAGAGTCCTGGGTTCAATTCTGGTCAAGGGCACATGCCCAGGTTGCAGGCTCAGTCCCCAGTGGGGGGCACATGGGAGACAGCCAAGCGATGATTCTCTCATCATTGATGTTTCTATCTCTCTCTCCCTTCCTCTCTGAAATCAATAAAAATATATTTTTAAAAAAAGTTTTTTAAGAAAGTAACTTACATATGCATAATTTTCTCTTTCAAAGGGAGCATTTTCTCCTACTTATATACAAACTAGTGGCCCGGTGCAGAAATCGTGCACGGGGGGCGGGGGGAGTGTCCCTCAGCCTGCCTGCACCCTCTCCAATCTGGGACCCCTCAGGGGATGTCCAACTGCGGTTTAGGATGTCCGACCCCTGTGGGATCGGGGCTAAACTGGCAGTCAGACATCCCTCTCACAATCCAGGACTGCTGGCTCCTAACCACTCACTTGCCTGCCTGCTGGCCCGATCTCCCCCAACTGCACCCTCCCACTGGCCTGCTCGTCCCCAACTGCCCCCCCTGCCAGCCTGATCGCCCCAACTGTCCCCCCCTGCCAGCCTGCTCGCCCCCAACTGCACCCCCAGCTAGCCTGATCACCCCCAACTGCCCTCCCCTCTTGGCCTGATCGCCCCAACCACCTCTGCCTTGGTCCCGCCACCATGGCTTTGTCTGGAAGGACACCCGGAAGGTCTCCTGGTCTAATTAGCATATTACCCTTTTATTAGTATAGATGACACTCCTATAAGATAAAAATAATTATTTGAAAAAATAAAAATGTTAATTAAATATTTTGATGTCAGAGTAACAGTTATAACTCATATTGACCTCTTCTACCATTTGAACTGCCACCTTCATGTACTGAATTGATTGGTTATTTCCATCATTATTACATATTATGAATACCATTGCTGCTATTATTTATTATCACATGCATGTTCCTTGTATATTGCCCACAACATCCAGAAATAAGAAAATCCTGTCTTTTGCCATCTCCAATTCATGCATTTACATTTCATTATGTTAGTCAGAGTAAGATATTAATGTAAAAACTTTCTTCTCATTGAAAAGAAGGCATGTATATTAGCCTTTCAAAATGAGAATACTACTAGAAGTATATTCTGTTTTTAAAAAAATGTGAAATTTGAATAAGCTAAATTAGCCACTTACTAAGGGAAATTATATAAAACTCTTAAAATAATTAAACCAATACCTTATCACCCAAAATGAACACATCACCTATAGTAACTATTTGCAGAAAAATAAAATTATATTTAAAGTCACAGGTTAAGTTAAATTAGGCCATTGTATTGACCTAAACAAATCAGATTATTTTAAATCAACCTATAAGCTACAAGTTCAATATGAATTTACCATACCCTAAGTGTCCCAGTACATTTTTTATAGTGCTCCAGTTCAAAATATCTAACAGTTCTGTTTGCTAAGTAGCTAAATCTAAACCACTTAATATATATGTATGTTCTAATAACTGAGTAGAGATTTAGAAAAATTACATAAATTGAATGAGAAAATAATTCTTTCACTTCATTTCCTGACCAACACAAATGACGAATTAATCGCTGCCTGCAGTGTTGGGCACTGCGCAGCTTCCCCAGCCTTGGGATCAGGTGGAACCCCAACACCTCATTTCCTGGTCCACATCACTCTTCCCATAGGAATTGTGACACAGCAACTGCCCAAAACACAGTTTTGCAAAGACATATGTCATCAAAAGGGATTTAGCAACAAGGGAATGTTGAGATTTCAAACTACCTTAAGGTATAGCTCACATGGCATCTAACCAGATGTCCAGCATTATGTTTCCCTCAGAATTTAAAAATAGCCTAAGCTATCCCTCTGAGTTCTGTGGGGCCCCTGGGGTGCCTCAGCTCACAGTTTGGGAAAGTATAGGAATAGGGGACAAAATTGGGACAGTTCATTTGCCACTGCCCTGCTACCCGCAATAGGTGCCCATTTCCTTTACTTTGCACTGTTCTCACACCCAGCATCCTAATTATAGAAATAAATTTTCAGTTTGGTACATTTTAAACATACAAGCAAGTCACACAGTCGAATTCATACACAACAAAGAGTATTACACAGAAGGATAATAAGGTAGGCATCCGAAGACAGATCTGGCTGGGACTAGTTGTCCACCTATTTCCACCTCAAGGGAGTTCTTTATTCTTATAGAACTTCTGGTATCCAAGTGTCAAGCCACAGAACTGGAGTTTGCTTTCTGTATCTCCTTAATAACAAGGACAACAGCTGCGAAGCACTACTGCTCCCAGTATTCAGGCACTGTGCTAAGTCGCTGAGGTGCCTTCTCTTCTGTGCACCATTAGGTGACCTTGGCCAGGAAGGGAGGGAGGGGCTTTTCTGCTCCTGGGAGTGTAGGCGGGGCCTCCTGGGGTGAAGCAGGTAACCCTCCTCAGTACTGGTTCCTTACCAGCAGGCTAACATCCCTGCTAGGCCCTGCTCTACTGATGGAGTTCAATAAGTAGTTGTTGTCCCTCCACAGTGTGTCTGGAACTGTGTTGATGCTTGAAATAAACATTTAAAAAAAAGAAAAAAATCAAGCCAGACAGAATTTCTGTTCTCCAGGAGGCTTGGTTGAGTGTGTTAGTTTGCATGTGGTTTCTGCCCAGAGGCACATCTGAGCCCTCAGAATATTATTTTAACAAGGGAAAGCGTTCACCTCCATGAAACTGAGAGTGGTCAAGGTTCCCGGCAGGCTGACACTTTTTTGGTTAAAATTTTTTTTTATCCTAAAGTGAAGACTTCACCTTATAAATGTTCTTATAAATGCTCTGTTTTCCTCAAACCTAATTTAAAGAATCATAACTGCTTCAAATTCAGTTGACACTTAAGCTGTTCAAATTAGATTGAACTTGTAACTTATAGATTGATTTAAAATGACCTATTTTTAATGCAAATGCATGATTAAATTTGAGCTGTGACTTTAAATACAATCTTAGTTTTCTGTAAATAGTTACTACAGGTTACATATTCATTTTGGATAATAAAGTATGGTTTAATTATTTTAAGCCTTTTATATAATTTCCCTTAGCAAGTGCATAATTTAGTTTGTTATCCAAATTTTATAGTCAGTATTTTAAAATTGAGAATACATTTCTAGTAGCATTCTCAGTTTGAAAGATTAATATAAATGATTTATTTTTTAAAATCAACAGGAAATGTTTTACATTAACATCTTACTCAGATTAACATAATCAGATTTAAATCCATGCAACTCAGAGTGAATTAGAGATGGTAAAATACTAACGTGTACACTCATATGCCAATGCCTTGCTAAAATATGTTCAGCAGCTTTTTGTCTATTTTCATTGTAAACACTTCCAGCACCAGGATTTCTACCAACTTTCCACAAAGATGCTTTGTCTACTGGTTTTGACCATGAGTGAGACAGCGTTAAGAATCAGCCTAAATTTTATTTCTCTTTCATTTCATTAACTCTGTTCTAAACAACTCCGTTCCGGTACATTCTTTCTTTGTTTCTGAAGACAGGATTTTATTTTCTCTATGTAAACCATGTGGTGACAAATGTCTACAGTTCTGGATGTGGTGGGGAATATACAAGGAACATGCATGTGATAATTATGATAGCAGCAATGGTATTCATAAAATGTGATAATAATCAAAATGAGAGTTTCAGAAACTCTGCCTTCCCCACTATTCATGGTACCTGATTATTTGGATTGACATTCTTATCCATTAAAATGATGAGTGATTTAGTCAACAAAGACAATGTCATTTTCTCCAAAAAGCTTTAGTTAAAATGCATAGGTTATCCTGATTTCTTGAATGATGCCTTGTGTCCTGAAATTAGCTAAAATCCATATTGGAATTCTTATATTATCAGCATAGTTTTGATTGTTTATATAGAACATTTTCTCTTATTATATACCATTTAAAAATTATCTTCTCACATGCTACTCAAAGAGATTCTGACATCTTCCATGACCACACCTTAACCTAGATTTGTATCTATAAATATAATGAATGTTGTCTTTATTATGATCAGCATAAAAGTAACATCCATAATACAGAATTGCATGCTTCTAGATAGAATACTGCTTATACATATTATTTTATTTTGTTTAAAATGGTAGCCCCCTCTATTTGTACAACCTCTTCCTCTCAAAGACATTTAAAGTACTTAATGCATTGAGGTTTTTGTTTTTTAACAAGATACTCCCATTTTACAGATTACAATATTGAGAAACTTGATAGTTAAATAATATAGTATTCTGATTATAAATATAATCTAGCTGACTAAACCAATTTATTCCATCTCATGTGCGCTGTTAAATGCCCTTCTACTTTTCCAATGCCATTAACTCTCAATGAATTGATGTGAATGTTTTGGCCCATATTGTGTTCATAAGGGCTGTACAGATCTATGTAAACACAAATTAGTTTGGTAAAATTAGAAATTGATAAGACACAAAATGGGACATTGTTTAGTCCCTTTAATTGTCCATTATTTAAAGCAAATCAGTAAATCAGTCAGTCTTTACTATTTACAAGATTCTAATAATCCAGTTTAAATTTAAATATATATATATATATATATATATATATATATATATATATATATATATATATATATATGATTTCTAGAGAGAGAGGAAAGGAGGAGAGAGAGAAACATTAATGTGAGAGTGAAACATGGATTGGCTGCCTCCTGCATGTCCCCTACTAAGGGTCAAGCCCACCACCAACCCCACATGTGCCCTGACTGGGACTTGAACTGGCAACCTTCCCGTGCATGAGATAATGCCCAACCAATTAAGCCACACCAGCCAGGGTACCAGCTTAAAATTTTTTTCTTCTTCCACTAATTTAATTTTTTTTTCAAAAATCATGTATTGAACAATTAAATGAGAGCATTTTATATGTACTAAACTGTTCGCTTTTAAATGCTTTAGATACAGTCTTAGCAGCTATTGGGCCTATCTCCTAATGTGGGTTTTCCAGCTGCCTCAGCATCTTCTGAGAAAGAATCTGCCTAAGAAGGTGCAGATTCTTGAGTCCCACTGGAACCCCAGACTCAGCATATCAGAGGCACTGGGTCTGAGAAATGGATTTGTCACAATCTCCTCTGGTGGCCTGTGGACCTTGAAGGTGAAAGACCACTGTCCCAGTGAATCTCTAAGTCTAAATCTTTGACAATTCCAAGCCAACCTGGCCCAGCCATTCACTGAAAAACAAAGCAGTTATCGTATGTACTCTGCTCAAAGTTATATTGCAATCTTCACCGGAGCTTAAAATAATAGTGTGCACACCTCATGAGAAGATCCTTCGTAGGGAGTGTTAGAGCAGGACTAGGCTGTCTCAGCTTCCAGCCTAGCTTTCACTTTCTCTGAGAAGCCTTCTCTGACTCCCCCATATTGGGCACACATGATCAGGTAGCACTTGGCATGTACTTCTGTCCCACAACTGTAGCCCTTGCCTATGTGACAATCAGTCTCACCCACTGGGCAGTGAGCCCCTTCGGGTTGACCTTTGCATTCTCGGTATCTGGTAAAAGGCTACACTCATAACACATGCTCCTATAATAACCTGAACAGACAATGTACTGGTAATAAATGTTTGTTGAACAGATGAAGGAAAGAATATGATGATTGTCAGGTAACGCTAAAGAGCAATTGTTCTTAGTATGGGTGAATGGGAATATTGGTTTGTACAATTATCATTGTTTCCCACCTAGGTCAAATTTGGCACTTAAGGCCTCAATTCTCCTCTTTACACCTGCCTGAGCTGACACAGTCAAATGACCATTTATCGAGGGTTTACTATGTGCTAGACACAGCATACACCTTAGATCCTTAATCCTGACTATATTCTTAAGAAGTTGGTTTTATTTCTGTTTTGCATATGAAAAAACTGAACTCGGAGTTAAGGACATTTGACCAAGGACCTGGAGCCGATCTGTGACAAGCCATGCTTTTACTGCAGTTGTCTTATTCCAATTCTTATTTCTTTCCCACGTGGCTGTATTACCATTCAACAAAGATTAGAAATACTATCAATACCATATTGACTAACTTTTCACATTGATCCTTCCTTTTCTTTGAACGCAGATATGTCACTTCTCGGTAAAAATGCAAATGGCCCAATTTTTTCAAGGATAAACATCACTCTTCAGTTCAGTTTCTAACACAAAGAACAAAGCTCCTGCTTCTCCATCTATGTGGATGTTCATGTTAAATTTACTGTTCAAGTTTGGGTTTTTCCATTTACTGAAATTTCCCCCTAAGAGTTTGGATTAACTAAAAGCGTGAGGTTTCTAAATCCTTTAAAACATATTCACCTGAATTTTCACCTCTTCTGTTGCTTAGAAATAAAAATATAAGTTGGCCTCTGCTTTGAATTTCTCTTGACACGGCTACTACACTGTTTATAGGTTTTATATTGCCATGAGGCCCTTTGCCCTATCAATGGCAGTATTCGTCATGTGAAATCCTGGGTCAATCCTTTAGATGCCTAAGACTCTTGTTTTCATATCTTATAAGTGTGTAGGACAAACATAGAGTGTTATTGCTGCCACTAGATATCATCTCTAGTTAGCATTTCGGGGGTGCTCAGAGAGAAAACAATGTCTGGGTGATAACTCTTGTCAGTTTCCCCATTGTCAAACCCAATCTTACATTCCTCCACACTCTCACAATATTTCCCCATTGGGAACATGCCTGACATTGCAATTTCTCAAAACTGCAGCTCTGCAGTGAATGCCTAATTCCTGAAACGGCAAAATCTAACAAAAGCGGATTTTTTTCCCCCACTGATTTGACTGGCTGACTATTTCGAGGCTTTGCATGTGATGACCTGCTGTTCCTCACAAACAACATCTTTAATGTACCCACAGGGTTGTTCTGAAGTGGCGGGGGCAATTAAATCCTCGGGAGGGGAGCTGCCTGCGGGGCACTCAGAATTACTCACCATGTCCAGAGTTTCTGCCACAGGCAAATTGTCCCCATAGGTTACAGTTAGCAACTTACCAAGTAACAATCTGTTACTTGCTTTGGAACCCAAAACCCATTCAGCACCCCAGCGTACCCAGGCTAGGCTGTGGGTATGTGTCAGTTCTCTTGGAGTTACTTGTTTTGTGTTGTTTTAAAAATTGCTCCTCTCTCTCTCTCTCTCTCTCTCTCTCTCTCTCTCTCTCTCCTCTTGTGGATGTTTTTATATTTAAACATGAAAAGCCACTTTAGAGGAAAACCTGGCAATCCTGTTTTTTATTATCAAAATAGATGACCTCTTTCTATCTTTGGATACATCACTTGTTTGGGTTCTTTATCTGTGTTTCATATTTGTTAAAACTCTTGATGGAGTTATTTCAGCACAAATTCCCAACCTGACTGCTAAGGAAGATACACTATTTACTTTCTTCTTCCCTGACACCAGCCCCCACCCCCACCCCCCATCCTCCACCTCAAACTCATTTTTACTACTTTTCAGGTGAGCCCCGAGGGTTTCCCTCCTGATGAACCATGTCATGCTTCATTCCTCCACCTTGACGGAGAATGCGGTTTTAGAGACAGCTTTAATATAGTGATTTCATCCCCCTCTTCCCAATACTGCCACACACGCACACCAAGGTTTGCAAAGACCTAAGTAAGGCAACGATTGCTGGAGAGCCTGTAAGAACGCAAAAGGCAGAGCGACCGAGGATCCAGTCTTTTAGTTTTGGTTTCTCATGGAAATGAGATGGCTTTTATAAGACCGAGCCCAGCGAGCATTCTCCCCAGGCTGGGTCGGAGGAGCAGACGGAAGACGGCTCAGGAAATGGGAGATGCGGGCATTCTAAAAGAACTCTGATGGGCAAACTGCTCCCGCCCCGTGAAGCTCCAACCCGCGCCGCGCGGATTCCCGCCACCGGCGCCCCTACAGCGAGGGCTGTGGCTCGGGATGCGGGTGTGTCCCTCTCCCTGCCGCCCTCCACTTGCTGAGCCCCGGGGTGTGGATCTCCCTAGTCCCGGCCTCCGCCATCCTTTCCCCGCCCTCCAGTCCCCCTCTCCTCCGCCCTGCCTCCCCTCCCCCTCCTTTCTCCCACTTGTTGCGGCCAGTCCCGGAGACCTGCTTGTTCCGCTGGCTGATTGTAAAAGGGTTTGACTTGCAGCTGACCTCGGGTCAGGACTTTCTCTCCACTAATCCTGGCCTCTTTAAACACAAAAACACTTTGCCCTCTTCCCTTGCATCAGTCATCTTAATCCCCCCGGCGGCTGACAACCCCGCCTGGCCTCTGAGCCCAAGCTGCACCCAAAGTGAAGTTGGGGGCTG
>NW_005871081.1:741822-746079 GCF_000147115.1 Myotis lucifugus
TGCCACGGCCCCTCTACGCAACAACTTCCCCCAATCCGTAGAATGAAAGCTCCTCTGGCATTGAACACGGAGCGTCAATGATGCAAAACTTTGAAGATACAAGTGGTTGTTGGATGTATATATTAGGATAAGTATGGAAATAACTAAAGTGCGAAGTCAGAAACTCAGGGGAGCAGATCGAGATGACCACGACGGTGGTAACAAGTATAATAGAATTGGAGATCCTCAACTGGTAGGTATTCTTACCGGTGAGAAGGCACTGAATTTGCATGATTCGAATCCGATATCTGAAGATTGCGTATAGACCAGAGTTTAGTTGTGAACGTCTAGTAAACGTAGGACTGAAAAAATTTTAATTTGAGGAGGGCGAGGTTTGGCCGTTGGGTTGGGTTGTTGCCCCCGTCGGGAGGGGAACCAGGACCCGGATCCTGGGCGCAGGGCGCCGCCCGCCGCGTCAGTTGGGTTCCCGGGGGTGGGCGCAGCGGGGGCCGAGCGGGCGCGCAGCTGGAGAGGAAGGGCCCCGGGGATGGAGGGAGGGAGAGTGGGAGGAGCAGGAAGGGAGGCCGGGGAAAGAAGTGGGGGCAGGGAAGAGCTCGGCGGCACCCCGTCGGGCTGGGAAACGCAGGCCCGGGGCCGGGAGCAGAGGGCGAAGGTGAAGGTCCCTGCCTGCCCACTTCCCCGCCCCGGCGTCCCGGCCGGCACTCCCGATCCTGCAGGACTGGGGGGCCAGAACCGGGGCCCACTTTCCTGGGCTCCGCGCCTCGGGGAGCCCGCGCCCCCTCCCCCCTTCCTTCCTGGCCCGGCCTTTCAATCCCGCCAAAGAGTCACGCTGGAAAAAGAGCTGAGCCAAGACCGAGCCTGCTTTTCACTCGAAGTTTCCGAGGAATCAAACCTATGATTACATTTCACCGCCGACGTATCTGGAGCCTCTGTCTCGCGGGCCAGGCTGCGGAAGCGGGGGTGGCAGCGCGGGGGCCGCGGGCGGCGGGTGCGGGAGCCTAGGTCGCCCTGGAGCGCGCCTTCCAGGGGCCTGCCACCCGCGACGAGTTTCTCCAATTAACCAGAATTTCCCGGAGACAGAAATCTGCGTGGCCCAGTCTTTGTCGGGAAGATGAAATGCGTGAATATGCGCGCTATTCTTCTCCCACAGGCATGATTTTAATAGACCTATCAGTCACGCTACCCGACACGCATCTGCAGAGCAGGCGCGCAGTCCCGCTACTGGTTTTAAGATTAATTCATTTCTAGCTACTGGTGGGTTTCTTTGGCGGGAGGTGATTCAAAGTCCTAACAACAATTACAGGGGCCAAATGGTTGGGTTTTTTTGTTTGTTTGTTTTTAAGATGAGGTGGTGTAGAGGGGGTTAAGAGACAAGCGGAAAAACCCTCGAGCAAAGCCTGCTACCCTCAGCTAAGAGCCCGGCTGCGCGCAAAGGCCTGCCTACGAAGAATTCCCGCAGTTGTCCCCGCTGGAAGTTATGCAAACTTTGTAGAGGCCCCCAAATAGTCCGGTCCGCGTTCTCCACACGGGTTTCAAACAAAATGGAAATACCATCCCACGATTTAGGAAGTGACTGAAGCCATCATATAATAATTACCATCAGATAATATTTCATGAATATGATGGGGAGCACCTTGGCAAGAACTGAATTCACAGTTTGGTTCTGTAGTGGAATAAATCCGTGAATTTAAATGGGAGAAACAATGCGGGCCTGATGGGATCTCTTCCTGAGAGAGGAATCCGAGCCAATCTCTCTCCTCCCCCACCCCACCCCCATCCCATATTGTTTTTAAATGAAGTCATTAAAGAATCTGTTTTTCTCCTTGTCCTTCTAGCCAACCAAACAAATTCGCTGCAGTTTAGGGATTCTTATTTTAAGTCCTTTCTGGGGTTTTTAACAAGTGACTTGGGGTACCTGGCATTGAATGTTTCAGCTGACTATGTATGGGGCACATACAGAAAAATGCCAAACTCTAAATCCATCTTCTGGGAAACCAACAGGCAGGTCTGCCTGGAGTCCCCAGCAGACTGCGCAACCTTTGTAGTCTCAAACAGTTCAAGGGTGACCCACATTACTAAGAGGTGTGATGAGCTAAGACTTAGATGCCAATAGTTGAGAATAGATACAAACTTGGGCATACACTTAGGTGAGCACGGCCACACATCTGTCTGCCACTTTAGTACGTGCAGGGAGAGGTTTCTAGCTTGGGAGTTAGCGAAAGAACTATGGAGTCCATTTAACTCTGCGAATATCAGAGTAAATGAGGTCTGGCCCTTATGTGGGCTGGTGAGTTAACAGAGCATTACAGAATTTCCCAAAGCTTCTCTCCCAGAGGGGACTGTGTGTGGCATTTATTCCCAGATCTCATGATGCTGTTCTGCTTAGCAACCCACATATATCCAAACACTTTTAGGAGCCACTGTTTCACAAAGGATCAGATTTTTTTCCTGCTAAGGCAGGAAAAAAAAAGAAAAGAAAGGAGGGGCGCTTTATAATCTTGTTTGGAAAAAGCAGTCGACATTTTTTTTTTTTGGAAATTTTTGCAGCCACTTTAAGAAATGGGTGGTTTAAGTAAAAGTATCAAAATGACTCCAAAAAATTACACGTCAATTGTCAGGTTAGCATTTTACTTAAAGCTATTCTTTAATGCAGGTTGAATGTGGCTCTCATTAACCCACCAAGATAGGCCCATTTTTGGAAGGATAGTCTATACTCATTCCAGGATAAGAAAAGATTTTGAGAAAATGAGGGGGTTGAAGAAATCAACATATTTTGATCTGGGTTAAAGGTTTCTTTTTTCAAAAATATAATTTCACTTTTATGTTGTGACTAATTTCAAAACGTATTTGCTACAGTATAACTTTTAAATTCAATATTTAATGCTGTCAGATTACTTGAAGACAAAGTTTTACAGAAAACTTTAAATTCCAGAAAAAAACTTCAATGTACCAATAAACACCTAGAAAAAATATAACTAAAAATTTTAAAGCGTTAACCAACCTTAGATCTGGTCAGGAATAATAAACACCGCATTTTGCATTCACATCGGTTAGCAACTTGTATCCCAGTTCACTGGGGTTGGGGGGGGGGGGGGAGAGTGGCCAATTTTGTGTCTGTGTGCGAAAATCCAACAAAATTATTCTGCTCTTTCTCAAGGAGAAATAAGCCAGAGGGAGGGATGGAGGGGGCTTGGTTACAGTACACTTCGGTTCAGAGATTGTGTTTCCTTGAGCCAAATCTAGATAAATTCCACCTGCAATCTTGTTAATTGCGGGGAAATGGGGGCCCTCATGCCCCTGCAGTGGTCTTTTGTCATCCAACCTTGGCCTGGTCCCGCCATGGGGCTCTTCTCTCCTGGGGGCAGGGATCTGGGGCCGGCCCGAGGATGCAAAGCCCACAGGAAGGAATCAAAAAATCCCGCAGTGTCGGCCCAAAGATACAAACACACCGAAGGGCCGGAGTATATAACGACTTTTTTTCTTGTAATTATTTCCCATTCTGTATTAACACTGTAAACGCTACAAAATAATCTATTGGTTTTAACTTCCTTCCCTTCCACTGAACGAACCTCCGTAAAAACCGCACCCCCTCCCCTGGGTTTCCCTTCACTCTTAAACCATGCTGATCATTTCTCCTTCGTCAGACTTACTAATTGTATTTGGAGCCCGTAAAACATGCATATACAATTAGCACGTTTCAAATTTATGGGAAGAACCGAGTTTGTTTGTTTTTTACCTCTCTTAAATTTATTGACTCGATGCGTTTTTAAAGAGGGGTTATCTTTTTCGTTTTTTACTAGAAAGGCTTTTTAGGAAACTATGTACATAATCTGAATACCCCTCCCCACGCTGAAACGCCAAAATTAAAATTTCACAATGCATTTACAAGAAATAATTACAAAACAAAAAAAAATGGAAAAGCTCAGATACAGAAAAGTTTTACAAAAACTCAGAATATAACGCTGCCATCAGAAAGGGGATGGGGGCATCTCTTTGTATAAATTAACAAACCAACCCAAGAGTGGTAACAGCTACGAAAAACCTGTGTTTGGATCTGCCTTACTACACCGATAACAAATGCGAACAGCTCCCGGGCGACCAAACGCCAGCAGGAAGTGAGGCAGGACGAGCGTGAGCGCGGCGGGCGGGATAGAAAAGTTGGAGTCGCCTCTTGCTTGGCTCGGTCTTTGTGTCCCCTCCAGCAAAGAAACGCTTCCAGCCTCTGTGGGTGATAAATACTGTACAAAAAAGTCTCAA
>NW_005871081.1:748306-759032 GCF_000147115.1 Myotis lucifugus
TCACCCCCCCCCCCCCCCCCCCCCAGAAAACCTCTCCCCACATGTTTCCCCCCCCCCCCCCCTCCCCCCCCTCCACCCTATGGTTTAAATTTTTCCTCGGTATCAGAGAATAACCTCTTCTTAATGCACAAATTAATTGTGTATATTCATTTTAAAATAAACAAAAAAGGATGGAGGGGAGAAACTCGGAAAGGGTTCCACCCCCCCGCCTTCCTCCAAAAAAAGCGCCCTGGGTTGGAAATTTCGGAGTTTAAATTTTTTTTTTTCAAAAGGCCCGGCGTTGGGTGGATTAACCCCCTGGTTTTAAAAGCTAGCCGGAGACAGAATCTTTCGAAAGGGGGGGGCCGTGGGGGGGGGGAGGAGGTAAGGAATACAGCCCCCGGCCACGTTTAACCGAGCGCATCCTTGACCCAGCTCCTCCTCTGCCCACCGCCCGCCAACTCTGCGCCAGCTGGGAAGGGGGAAAGTTGGCAACTGTGGCAGGAACCCGCACTCATCGCCGCCCCAGGGCTGGAAAGGAGGGGCGCGGCCTCGGGCGCGGGAAATACTGGCCGCCACTGTAAAGCCCCCCTCGGGATCTCCTGCGAGGCTTGGGCAGCTCAGTCCCCTTCGCCCTCCCAGGGATTTGTGCTCCACTGCAGCGTGTTCTGAAGTTCTCCAGTGCCCCCTCTCGTAGGCAAGGCCTTCACAATCCAGGCCCCAATAATCCCCGTAACGGGGGAGCATTTGTGTCGGGCTTGGCTGCACAGCTTCTTTTTAGCATTAGCCCTGAACTTTTTTTTTTTATTAAAGGATCTCTTTTAATAAGCCTGGCTGTTTCAGTCACACACTCTCCTCAGCTTGGCGCTTCTTCCTCCTAAAATGGCATTTCTAGTAAACTCGAAAACAAGAACTATCTGGAATCTAGTTACTTAACAACAGTTGAAAAAGTTTAAAATCGCACAAGAATGGGTAGCCCCACGCTCTTCTGGAGAGCATCCTCCACAAACTGTTTGCTTAAGAACTTCCAAAACTGCGTGAACGGAGCAAGGCCTCCAGGAAGCGAGTCGGGAAAGTGGGGTTTGGGGACCAAGAGACAGATACCGCTTTCTTGCATTATGCAAATGAAAGGCTCGGTTCCGGGAGTGGCTGAAACATCCACCTGCGGTTATAACTCATAAACCTCACAGTATCTAACATAACACCATTGCACTCGGGGTACCTTTTCCATCCGGGTGATGGATGATAGGAAAGTGGCCCAAAGACTTCTGACGGAAAACCCGTGGAGAGACCACGTACGCCTCCTGCGCCCTCAGGGAGTAACAGGGGCATCTCCATGAGCACCACAGTGGGAGGTGCTTGGGAGATGGCTGGTGGGTGAAGTGGAGCCTAACAGAAGCGGGAGACTGACCTTCTTGAAATAGAAGTAAACATACATACGATCATGATCATTAGGGTAGTAATAAGGCTGTTTAAGTATGTTGGGCAGTGAATACATGACACCTCCACTCCCTCCCTCTCCAACTCTCTGTCCCCAATTAAAGAAGAAATCTGAGGTTGTGAATTTCCTGACCCTATTGCTTGTCCACAGTACAGGGGTAATGCCTTCTTTCCTGTCAATTACTATGATTATTACTGTAGCTCTTTATTATTATTGCAAGGTTGCTATAGTATGCAATGCAACAGTAAATTGGTCTCTGCAGATTAAACTGATTTCATTTCAGGCTATTCAGCATTTAATAGTGAACTCATTGAAAAATATATAATTATATTAGAAAGGAAACGTCATTTCATATTTATCTTTCATTAAATATCTAGGTTATAAACTTGGTTTTCAACCAGCTTCTTATTTCACCCATCGAGTTTGTTAAATCTTTTTATTTGTTTCATGTACTACCTCCAAATATCAGTTACATTGTGAATGAACAAAAAAAAAGAACAAGAATATTGTTTAGGAATACTATAGATCCGTTTTTCCTTTGATAATTTAAGAGGCGATGGGTGTGCAGTGAGATCCAGTGTGTTATGGAAAGTCAGCAAGACTGAAATAAAGGAAATGGTTTACAAATTATAAACTATATTATCCACTTAGCCATTGAAAGATTTCTTTCCTTTGCTTTTCAATTTAGATTTTAAACCAAATAGCCTAAGACCCCCTGAAAATACTTTGTATGAATCAGGCTTGGCACATTATTTTCCATATCAATGGAGCAATTTATCGTATAACCACCCTGCACTCCAGTGTGCATTGCAGGAATGCTTTATGTTTTGGGGAACTTGGATCGCTGACTTTGAAATGGTCTAGTTTCTTTCTACATAGTCCTGAAAATTGTTTCCAAATATGACATTACCCTTGTTTTCCAGAGCACCTAAATGGGAAGTAAATGGTTTAGCCTTTTATGAGATCGCACTAGTGCTTAGCATTTGGGGCGCTCTCCATAAGTCCCTTTTAGTGAGGAGATGTTCCCTGGGCCCAAGCGGGCACACACTATGGGTGCCCATGTGCATAAGTATTAACCGAAGCTGCAGGTATAACTTGTTGCCAAGTGATAGATGATTGGCAGCTGCTGCCAGTGCCAATTAGGCAGTGGCGGGGCACTGCGTGCCAGACCTCTCAGTGCCTTGCATCCTGGCACAAAGATTGAAGAGCGTCACATCAACTCCCGCTGGTAATGGCTTTTGGGAGCCTCAATTTCTTGCTCCTTCTGACCCTTCTCCCCAGTAACTCTTTAAAAATAGAGAAAACAGTCCAAAATCAGTTTGAAAAACACGTCTTCTCCCTTTTCTGTTTCTCTCCCCCCCACCCACTCCTGTTTGGCAGGAACCTCCTTCAAACCCAGAACTTTCTCAAAGGCCAGGCGCTGGAGGATTTGAAGACAGACTACACTATTTACCAGAAACGCCAGAACCCAGACCACTATCGAAGGATTACTTCACTGTTGATTGACCAAATTTGCTCTCTTGGCAATTCAGAAACTTCATTGTGCCTCTGTGCTCAAAATGCCAAAGGGAAGATCCACTTAGAATGCAGATAAGTAAAGATGCTGTTTTTTTTTTTTAATTTCACTTATGGAAATGATCCTTAAAGAAAATTCAAATCAAAGCCATCATTAGAAGAAATTACATAGGTGTATATGTATATGTACATGCATATACACAATATTTTCATACATATACAGTATGTGTACCCACAGGATATATGCACACAAGTGTATATACATAGAATGTATGCATGCATATATACATCTATATACATAGAGGGTATATGTATAGAAAATGTGCATGTGAATATATACACATGTATACTCGTGTGTGCATATGCACACCCATATATACAATATATGCATGTTTACATGCATGTGTACACACACAATACACATGCATACATATGTATGTGATGTATTTAGGAAATATACACGAGCCCTTGACTTTCAAATAGATTGAGTTCTAGACTTTAAATCTAACACCATTAGCTTAAACTGCCTATATAGAGTAACGCAAGCTTAGATTTTGCTTTGCCCACATCTGTGTTGTGTTCAGGAGAAATCTGGGAAGTAGCGAGATCACTGGACAGAATCCTCGCCCTGCCCCTAGCAATCTTTAATGGAAAGCGAGCTTTCAGGCACCTAGAGGTTACTTTCTGTACCAGCGCCAGACTCAAGCTCCCAGCAAGCAGAGAGATGGACAGGTTAGGAGTTCTGGGGAGACAAAGATCACAGGGAAGAAAACGACACACTCTTCCTGTCTCCCTTCGCCTTGCCTGTCCTGGTGACACCCTCCGGGGAGATGTCCATCTATGTCCGCTGCCCTCACACCATCTTGCTCCAGGGGCTTCCGAGGCCCCTTAAGGACTCAGGCCGCGTGTCAGCGCCTCTGTGGACTGCCCAGGGCGCAGTCTTTCCAGACTCTGGTGTTGCCCCAAAGGGCTGAGACCGAAGTTCTAGGGAGGCAAATCACGAGAAAGCCGCCAATTCCTAGGCAGGACTTTTGGAGAGAAAAGGGCGATCGGAGTGAGGAAGAGGAGAAGGCGGCACAGGAGAAAGAAAAAGAAGAGGAAGTCAGTTTAATTAGAAGAGCCTTTCGAGGTCATCTTGGCCGATTGGAGGGCCTCCAACAGGAGGCGCAGGCCGAGAAGAGACCCGAAAGCGCGCGCGTGGGAGGGGACCGCGGGTCGGGCTGGATGCGGGCTGGAGAGGAACACCTAGAGGGGCGAGCCGGCGGGGTTCAGGCTGGCTCCACTCCCCACCCCCCACTGCCCGGAGCCCCGGGAGGCATGGGGTTAGCTCGCGGGGTGGCGGAGCCTCCTCCCAGGCCCCGCGTGCGTCTGCCCTGACCCAGCCAACAAGCGGGCCGCGATCGCCGTCTGCTGGCCGCTGCCGCCCTCGCCGGCCTCGGGTAGCTACTGGGCCCGAGGCCCGGACTCTTCACCGCCGCGCCCCTCTCCGGCTTCTGCACGCCCCTCTCCAGCTCTGGGTTCCTGGGCTCATTCGACGGTTTGCGCGCCAGGGAGTCGTGGGGGGTGCTGGTCTCTCCGGGTCCCCGGGTGCGCTTGAGTACACTCCCCCCCCCCACCTCACCCCACCACTGAGCCCTAGTCCGGCTCCCTGGGCTTCGCTGTTCCCAAAAGACAAAGGCATCAAAGTAGCGCAAAAGTTTTTTTGTTGTTGTTTTGTCTTTAGAGAAAAAAAAAAAAAAGAAATAGGGAAAAAAGGGGAAGTGAGGAAGGAGAAGGAATAGAGAATCGCGTTCCAGTACTGAACTTGGAGCGACATCTGTGCCACTAGGGACAGCAACAGAGCAGATCTTTGTAGCCTCCCTGAGTACACAAGTCCACCGTCCTTTCTCCACTGAAAGCGTCGGGATTTGGAGGCTGTTCCGGGAGCGTCCGCGGGGAAAGGGGAATAAAGCCCTTCCCCTCGAAAGTCAGCAAAGCTTCCTCTCCAGCGATCGGTGTGGAGATCCCTAAAATCGCAGTGAATAGCAAACAACCCAGTGTGTGTGTGCGCGCGCGCGCGTGTGTGTGTGCGCGCGTGTGCGTGTGTGTGCGTGTGTATGTGTGTGTGTTGTGCCTCCTCGCTCCCTGGGTGAACGCATTTGGAGAATCTCTGGGAGCGTTCGAGTAGGGGCTCACCCTGTGAGCAGTACTCACACATATAATTCAAATTTCACAGCTGACCTGCTCTGAAAACCTCAATCAGCTTCTAATTGAAGGGAAAACAAAATATTGCTTCCCTACAGCAGAGCTAACGATTTAATCATTATATCAGACATTATAGCTTTTAATTAGGCTAATGCTGATACTGTATGGAAAGAGATAATTCAACACAGTTCTTGATGAATTCTGTAATTGGGTTAACGGCGGAGCCGTTGGGGGAGAGACGTCAATATTCAAGCTGCGTCTGTAGCCACCAGGTTTATGAATGAGAGAGAGAAGACAAGGGAGGAAAATACTGGGGCCCGAGGGGAGCATCGCGCCCTCCGCGGCGGCGGAGCTGCGGGCGCTCTGCAGGTCGGGAGCGAAGCTGGGCTGTCGCTGCGTGCCAGGCTGCCCAGGCCTCGCAGCCACCTCCAGCTCCTGCCGCTCTGCCTGCCAGGCCTTCTTTTGCGGGGAACTTTGCGAGAAGAATCTGACAGGCTACTGCCCGGTAAATCTGGGCGCTGGGTGCCCAACCAGCCCAAACCACTTGGGGCAGAGGACTGGGCTGCCTGCAGCTTCAGCGCTCAGTTCTACGGGATGGTCTTTAAAAACACGATCTCTTCCAGGGCTCCCAGCCCTCGCCTTGCCCGAGTGCCAGCCCGGAGGACGCAGCGGCCCCCCAGACAAGAGCAGTCCTCGCCTGTCCCTGACTCTGGGGGTGTGGTGGGCGCGCGGAGCGCGAGGCACCCGTGGGCACGGCAGGCTGCCCGCATTCTCGGGTCCACACCGGTGACTCGGGGCTCGGGAGGAAAGTGGCTGGAGTGGGGACCCAGGCTATTTCCCAGTAGCCTGGCCTAGTTGGCCTTCGATAACCCGCTGCCCGACTTTGGGGCGGCAAAGATTGGCCAACTAAGAAGGGCTTAAGTCACTAAAAATCCTACGAGGGAGCGGGTAGGGAAAAGAGCCGTCAAATTCATCTGCATAAAGTGAATTTGTCCAGGGGGCGTCCGGTGAACCCACTCTACCTACTCCCCATCCAGCCTTGTCAACTACGGCCTGGCCATGGGTTTGGGGATCCTCAGGGATCCCTCTCGCCCCCCCCTGTGAGGGACAAGCCCCTCCTCCCCCCCTGGGCGCGGGGTGGCCCAGAGCTGAGGCCGGGCTGGAAGAGAGGTCCCCGCCCTCTTCTGCCTCCCAGATTTCTAGGACCCGCAGAAGTTGCGTACAAGTCCATACACCGCGTAGCTGAGACTTGACCGTGCCAGAGGAGACGGTCGGAGTGCCTTAAATTTTGAGGAGAAAATACTCGCGCTTCCAAAATTTGGATGGGCTTGAGGAAGCCACCTGAGCCGCGCCCTCTTCGGGTTTAACCCTAAATGTTATGTACACTTTATATTTCTGCAGCCCTCTCGCCCCCATTTTTTTTTTTTTACTCTTTGGCTTAACTACAGAGTGCAATATTCTCCTTCAAGATAAATATACTGTATTGTGATTCATCCTTGTCTTATTTTGTCAGTAATTACCACAAAATTAAACGGGTCACCGCTAAAGTTTCATTTACACAAACCCCAGTAATTAACCGTTTGAATACACCTTTTTGCGTTGTATAAAAGTTGTAATTTTCTAACGCGTGCGGTTTTTTATTGGTGAAGAATGCTTGCGTTCGATGTGATAATAAGAATACAAAGCACCTCATCTGAGCAGTAGGTGTGTTGGTTTCTTTCTGAGACAGTGTAAAGACTCAGCACGGATCAAGATTTTTGGAATTGGGGGGGGGGGCTTCCTAACTGTTCAAATGAAAATTTGCAGAACATTAAGGTCTGAGAATATAGGGCATCTGATTACTCTAACGTCTAAAGCCAAAATCCTTGGGAGAAACTGAACCAGACTCTGCAGTTAAACAGCCCAGCCCAGCAGGCCCTGTACCCCAGTGCAGGGAGAAGGTGGAGTTTGATACAGGAGGCTGCGGTGATGTTCATCCCACAGAAATAAAAACAACAACAACAGTGTTTTGAGCACGTGCAGTGTCCCAGTCAAGTCCAGAGTACGCTGGAGAGAGCACTGGTTACTAGTAAACACTGCCTTTTTCATGTTTTCTCTCATTAGCCCCCAAATAGAAAAGGCATCACTCACAAGAGGAGACAAGTCATAAGGAATTTCTATATGAAAAGAAATACAGTGAAATCAGAGATGCTTTTTTCTTACAGGCCATCCCTGTTATTGCAAATTAGATTAGCTACACAGGCTTCAATATAAACGTGACATGAGGTTCACATGAGTGAAAGGACGATCCACTCCAATCTCTCCTTTCATCGAAGCGTCTCACATAAATTACATCTTGTCCTTTAATACACTTTTCAATGAGATTAAAACATCACTGTGACACCATTTCAAGCCTTTTCAGTCGCATGTGTTGCTTACTTCAGAAAACAGCAAACAGGAAGTGGGTCCCTGGAAATCTTCAGGCAGTAGGATTGGACCACCGCCCTGTGCTCTAAGCTAAGAGAGGTGCCCCTTAGCTCCATGTGAATACCTTGTATCTTACCTCACAGAGGCAGAAGCCATCTGTCCTGCCAGGGAAAATCAGATCATTCGTCAATATTTTCGGTGGCAGTCTTTCCATAGCAGGGATGGGGAAGGACCTGCAGCCCACCCCAAAGCATCCCCCCACATTAACCATTTTAGGGGACCCAGCACCATGAATATGAGATGGAGGGAGGTTGGGTAGGTCATAAAAAAGAGTCAAGTTTTAGATAGCCTTTAAAACCTACATCTTAACTGAGGGGCAGTGAGGAAAAAGTGGGTGAACAGTGGCGTTTTCTACAAAATTGGTTAAAGGGAAATTTCCAGCTCTCTATCTGGCTGCTGGGTGCTATCTCTCCCTTTATGGACTGACTGCTCTTAGATTAGCACCCATGGCTCTGGGGAGTGGCCCCAAAAGGACAGAAGACCCCATCAGGCGGCAGAGGAGGGGGATTTGGGTCTCAGGGTAGAAACTATGCATTTTCTTTGATTTAGCTACCTGAAATTGTGCTCAGCACTCAGAACACACAGCCGAGTTTGCTCCTGAGGAGGGGCTGACTACCACCCTTCTTTGCAGATGGTTGTACCCTCTGCCTTTGCACCTATAGGCCAGCCACCTGGAGCACAGGCGGAGGAGGGGTCCCAGTGGCCTACTCCTACTTGTGAGCAGAGAGATCAGGCACAGCTAGTCTAGCGGCCCTGCCCCAGGGTTGGGCAGGTTCCTCTGAGGGATGACCCCTTCTTTCTATTCCAATCCAGTGCGCCCCGCCCCCGCCCCCAACACCAGCTGCTGACACCCACATCCGGATTGGCCTTTTGCTCCATCCTTCCCCGCGACAACCAGGACCCAAATACCAGGCCACCTGGAAGTTTTCTGTCATATTCAGAGAGCACACCTGGCATTCTCTACGGGCACAGGGCATCAGGGAGAAAGGCTGCTGGTGGGAGCGCTGAGGAGAAGTGGGGGTAGGGGTGGAATTCCTTTCCGCCTCAGAGGGCCCTGGCCAGGACATTGCCCCTTCTGCCCAGGCCTCGGGACCCACCCGGCCCGCGCTGGGGAGTAGCGCCGAGGTCCCAATTCCAGCAGAGACAACCCCCTACCCTTAGGCCAGGGCTTCTCGGGGGTCCTCTGCGCCAACTGGGGAGCCATCAGTGCTGGCTCCCCTCCCTCGCCCTTCACAAAGGAGCTTCCAGAACTCCGTCCCCACCGCGCTCCTGGAAATCGATGGAGTAAAGTGGGCTTTTCATGGGTTAATTGACTGGCTGCCGCTATCGTGTTCGAGCACCTGTTTCTGGCGAGGAGGCAGCCAGCCCGGTCCTGTTCCTGGTCGATGGCTGTCGGCCTCGCCAGCCCGTCGACTTCAGCACCAGCCACCACCGAACACCCATTTCACCTTGGAAACTTGGTGACTTTCCTCCCCGCGGGCGGCTCAAGCCCGGAAAACAGGGGCGGAGGCGGGCGCCCTGCCGGCGCGGGTGGATACAGTGTTGCCGAGCGGGTGCGATTTCGCAGGAGGAGGGAGGGCGCGCTGTGGAGACTTGGTGCCCGCGTGGGGGTCACCCCCTATCTAGGCGGCCCATTCAGCAGGCAGAAACTTGGGGCACACCAGACTCCACCTTGCAGTGCCCTCGTAGCCAGCGGCATTGAAGTGCCTGCGGCGCCCGCGGGGTTCCCGGCCAGGCGCCGGGTCCAGCGTCACTCGCAGTGTCAGGACTCGCCGCTCATTGATTCGTGTGTGTGTGTGGCAGCATTAACACAGTCAAGACCGCCGGTCAGTCAAAGTTAAATTGATTCTTTGCCCCAAACGCCGCTCATTAAATGGCACACGCTCAACATGTTAATTTTTGAAACGTAATTTCAACCCTCGGATTTCGTTCTCAGCGCTGCCTCGTGCCCACGGCGGAGCGCAGGAGCCGGCGCGGCCCGGGGCAGGGGCGCAGGGCGCTCTCTGGGCCTTCGTGGAGGGGGCAGGAGCGGCACTGGCCGCGGGAAAACGGGAAATGCAGCGAGTCTGACTCTCTCCCTGAAATGGAGAGGCTCGACCTCCCTCCCCCTCCCCCAAAAGTGCGACCCAGAGAGAAACAGAGTCTCGGTCCGCTGGGCGGCGGCCAATCTACAACGCCGGGGAGGAGGAGGGGAGGAGTGAACCTGCAGAGAAGAAAATGACAAATGGACCCCGCGCGCGAGTACGCCTGCGGCGGCCGCCCCAGCTACCCACCTGTTCTCCGCGGCCGACGGAAGCTGCGGGGACACCCTGCCCTCCTTTACCGAGAGCCGCGGGACATACCGCGCCCGCTCCTCCGGCCGCTCCGGGCCTCCTCCCCAGCTCCCGCACCCGGAAGCCCCGCGCAAGTTCAGGACACACTTACAGTTAGTTCCTCCTCCAGCTCCCGCGGCCCCCGGAGCCGGTTAGGGGGGGCGGGCCCAAACCAAGGCTTCCCCCGGGCCCGGCCCGGCCCCCTCTTTTCCGGGGAAGGCGCCGCGGGCCCTTGGGACCCCCAGCCGGGTCGGGCTCCCCGGGGGGGGCCCGCCCCCGCAGACTTGGGGGCCGGCGCACGCGCACCCTCACACGCGCACCCCTTACACGCGCACCCTCAACACGCGCACCCCCGCTCGCACACTCGCTGCACACGCACATGCTCCCCTTTCGCGCCGCGCGCACACCCTCCCAGACACACACGCTGCAGGCGAGAGAGACAAGAAAATGAAATTTATTATCGATAGAAAAGACTTTAAAGACAATTTCAAGTTATTGTTTCTCTCTGGGAAAAGGGGGAATCCCTCCACATAATGAAGCGCCTTTTGTGTGGCGCCGAACAATACCAAACAAGTATTCTAATAAATAGCCACTTTTTTGTTCCTCCTCGACAGTGAATAGAATGGAGCAGTTGGTTCTGGAGCAGCTGCGACGCCGTTTTGAGCTGGGAGGTGGAGCCGCGTCTCAGCGCCCGTGCTCCCCGCGCCGCCCCAGCCCCTTACCCCTCGCCCCCCCCCCCAGTCGCCCTCCTCCTCTTCCCCCCAGGCGGCCAGGCGCGGCCCGCGGGTTCCCACTTTTCCTGGCCCCTGGGCCCTTATCAACCCACCCC
>NW_005871081.1:759662-760930 GCF_000147115.1 Myotis lucifugus
GTAAAGTTGTCAGAACTTCGTACTTAACACTAGCACCTCTGATCCTCTCCGAAGATGTATCAAAAGCAACTGTCTTTCTAAAATTGATGACCCCGTGTTTTATCCAGAGGACTTATGTCCCCCTCCCACCAGAAAGAAAGATATTCACCAACATGAACAAAGTAAAGAAGTGCAAGTGCGGTAGAAGTGCTTGTCGGGCCCTGGGTGTTTCAGGGTGTAGGGTGTGTACTCATGGATGCATCTTACACAGACGGCGGCGCGGTTGCTTTCATTGCTGGCAGCTGCACTTTTCTGGAGGTCCTTGTCTGTCTAGCTCTAATTGTGGCGACAAAAGACCAGCATGACTTTTACTCAATGGACCTTAATCCAGAGAAACACTGTCATTTGCAAATTATTTCTCAATCGGACTAAGTATTTAGGAGTGCAAAGAGAGGAGGGAGTGTTTTGGAAATCGGCAAAGAACTCCGATATTAACCAGCAGCTCACTTCCCCCAAAGTGTAACCTTAGAATGCCAAGTAAAGCAGGTACGTTCCCATTACGCGGGAATTATTTTGTTTTGAAAGCTACTTTTGAGAAACCGTATTCCCACGGAGGTTAAGGTAATTCAGTTCTGTCACATAAGATGCTGGTGACAACGGGAAGAGAGACTTTGGTCCTTGACATTTTAAAAAACAACGGGTTTGTGCAGGAATCTTGTGACGGGAAGCAGGAGGTACGTTGGCGTTGGACCGGTTCCAGCAGGCATCGGAAAGCTTTTCCCTTTTGTATGGAAAATGGAAACCTTTTGGAATCCAGATTTAAAACTCTGACTTACATTTTACATGTTAAATCACTGAAAGATTGGGTACAACACTGCCGAAAGCTTCAAAACCTGCAAATATTTGAATGGGTCTTGTAAGCGGAGCAGCTGCCAGTCAGCTGGCTTTGACAGGCTGCCACAATTTTGTCACTTAATAGTGGGTGTTAGGGCTAAGTGCAAAAACACTCTGGCAAACAGATGTCAAACTCACATCTCGTATCAGTGGGGGTTGTGAAGTGGAATTTCAACCCACATCTAGGTCGTGTGCACAGGAGCACAGGTGTACAGCAGCCTAGCCCCGGGCGCTGGGAAGCGACCTTGGACTTCTGTAGAAGCCAGGGACGCCCCCTCTCCCGCCCTCGCAGAGGAGGAGTGGCAAGGGGGGGGGGGAATGCGCAATGCAAGGCCTTGGGGGAGGACCTTCTGTAAGCGGTCCCTCTTTTTTACCCCCCCACAACCCCTCCTCTC
>NW_005871081.1:761694-861611 GCF_000147115.1 Myotis lucifugus
AATGTCTCCCCAGATTTTGACCTCTTGGTGATGATAAAAAAAAACACAAAATGCCGCTACTGACAGGACCACACCCATAACCTAATGTTATAAGGTAATGCCTGTGTCACAACAGGTTATTAATTGTTGCTATATTTTTTTTATAATATGAACATCATTTGACTTACTGCTTCACCCACATTTCTCCTTTCCTTTGTATAACCATCCTGTCAATGCCTCATTTTTAGAACTTATTCTTGAAGCTGGAAGGTCAAAATAGGAACTTCTGATTATACTACAAAATGCGATGAAAGGCAAATGCATCAGGATGAAGATTAAAATAAAATTCTCAGGCCTTTCCCTTGAAGAAGGAAAGCTATGCATATTTCCTCATGACAGGCATTTAGAAAACGACTAAGAATCTTGAGGCTACTATCTAATTTATAATACGTTGAGACCAAAACACTAATTTTAATTTGCTTTACTCTAAGATCAGCCTGAGACCTATTCTTATTTTCCATGAATGCATACACACGAAAAAGTGCTTGAAATAAGACCTTAAGTTGTTTCTCATATTCTCATTGATGAAATAGAATCAAAATGCAATTTATGCCTCTCCCTCCAAACCCTCTTAAAACACACAGAGCAAATATTCTACCCAGGTGGGACTTTTAGGATAACCAAAGCTTCCCTGGGTCCATCGATTTAAATTATATTTTAATGGAAACCCAGGTGTGTTAAGTTTTTAAAATTAGTTTTCACAGGAATATAGAGTTAATTATAAATGTACAAAAATGAAAATGTGAGCATTTTCACTTTCTGACTAGAGTTCATTCTTTTCACATGTAAAAGTATCTGACCTACCTGGGGAAATGATAGTAAGTATAAATAGCTTACATTGGAACCATTGCAATGTCCAGGCCCCATCCCAGACCAGCTGACTCAAACTCTTGAAAACTTATGTTTTCAAAAAGGGCCCAAAGTGATTCTGATTAGAATTTAGAGTTGAAAATCCCTGGCTTAGAACAGTACTTCTAAGAAATTACTTGAAAAAGCTGAAGAAACCACATTGTGTTGTAATTATAAGTTGTTTTCCAATTTTATGAAAGAATTAGAATGTAAAAACATGTACTACAGCCCATGTGGATGTGGCTGTGTAATTCCAACATGCTGACATGGAATATGTGTGCACGCATGTTCCCATTTATGCCTGATGTGCCATGATTGAGCATCTCACAATTATTCAACAGAACCCTGGTTGACCCTCTGAAGTTCACATGCTTGCTGGAAAGATGGGTGTGGTGGGGGAGGGTAAAATGAGTGGACAGGTGTCACCTCCAGCCGGCAGCCCTGCCTCAGCACTCTGGATATCTGACTTTGAGCAGTAAAGTAGCATGGGGCAAGAAGCAGGTCCTTATTAAGAAGAATGATAAGATATAAAGGGTTTGCATTTTTTGAGGGAAGAGCAAGTTACACTTGCTAAATGTAACAGATGTGCAATAAATATGTGATGAAAGAACTACACAGCTTCTGTGTGAAATTGTGTGGTGCAGCTGGTACCCATCGGAAGGAGTTCAGATTGAAAAAGGTTCAAGGAGGGGTCAGAACACTGGGAAAGGGGTTTGAAGGCTGGAGATGGTTTAGGTAGAAGGTGGGAGAAAGGAAGGATTCATTCAGAAGGATGGCAGCATCATGACGGGTGGGATTCTAGGAGGTGAGACAACTTTCTTTTTAAAAATTAATTAATTAATTAATTTTATTTTTAAAAAAATATATTTTTTGTTGATTTCAGAGAGGAAGGGAGAGGGAGAGAGAGAGATAGAAACATCAATGATGAGAGAGAATTATTGATCAGTTGCCTCCTGCACACCCCCTACTGGGGATTGAGCCCACAACCCAGGCATATGCCCTGACCAGGAATTATGACCTCCTGGTTCATAGGTTGACTCTCAACTACTGACCAGGCCAGCTGAGCCTAAAATCATTGTTAGCAGTGATTTTGACACTATTAGAATTCACCCTCTGGAAGCATATCTTTTAAATGTAGGTCCTACCTACCCATTTTTAGTTAAAGTTAATAATTTCATTTTCATGGTAGTATTTATCTTCGCCATTTATCCAAGGGTTACATTGAACTAACTGGTGAGTGACAAAATAATGAATTTTGCTGATTTGTTGAATTTCCAAATTCATGTTTAACTGGACATAAGCTTCCCTGTCCCATTCTTTCCCAATAGTCAACTCTCACAGTCAACCTGATGCAATCAGAACTGAATCCACAAGTTGTTGAATAAGAAGACAATGGGAATATAAAATATTTTCTGAATCAGAGCTGAGAAGGCCTATATTTTATTTTGTTCCAGTCCTTTAAAATAGAAGCCCAGTTATAATTATTGGAACACTTCAAAAAAGAATTAAATATTGTTAGGGGAGAACTTGAATAATTGTCATTAAAAGGAGGAGTATGCTGATCTATCTATCTATATATACCTATCTATCTATTTGTACACACACACACACACACACACATAAAGAACTTTCTTGCTATGAATAAATATGCAAACAAATGAATAAAGGAAATTCAAAGTCATTAATTAATTCACAATTTAAAATTTCTTTTGAGGATAATATAACTTCGTAAAGTTTCTAATACTTAAAGTCTATGCCTGCTTCATACCAGTAAGTGATGTGCACATGAGCCGTCTAGAGAAGACTTTTTAGCCTCTGTGTATTGGTGTTCGAAGATGGAAAGGAAGTCACAGCTTTGTGGGTGGCAGCTCTCAGTAAGAGTGGTGGGTCCATCGTAGGCATGGAGATGTTTGTTTAACAATGAAGTGATTTTGACATGGGCAGTAACTCAAGCCTGCCTCTGCTGGAGCCTGGCTTTGTTCTGCTATTTGGTCCTGTGCAAACTTGAACAAGTTAGTTAACTTATCCAATCCTGTTTCCTAATCAGCAGAGTATAGGTATTAATTCCTATATTATAGGGTTGTTGTGACAACTAAATTATGTAATCAATGTAAAAGTGCCTGAGCCCTAGCTCTCAAAAAAATAATCACTATATTACTTAAAGTCCTTTCATTTGGTCTTCTTGGTAGACCTACTCACCTGGATTTCCCTGGCAAAGGGGGAGGGTGGATAAAGTGAAATCAGGCCACGCAACATCTTACTTCTCCAGGGAAAACTGCACCAGTCTGACCAATGCAGCCCAGTCTAGGTGTGTCCCTTGTCTCCAGGGCAGAGGTGTTTGTTTTTAGGAAGCTGGGACTCTGTTTATGGGGGACATTTTAGTGTTTTCATTTGAAAACCGTAGATGAACTCTCTTTTCTCAGGAGGTTTTTAACACCTACAGTCTATTATAACACGTTGGTACTCTGTCACATGCTGTCTTGTAATCAAATTGTCATTTTTAAAAAAACAGTGACCAAATCTCCAAATCTTATTACTTCCACTGAGAAAAGTGTATTTATTGACTTGACTTAAAACTTAGCATACTCAGGGAAACAGGTTTCATAAAGTATAGGCTTTGAAGATCTTACTCCTTCTGTGTTTGGGGAGTTTTTTTTGTTTCTGAAATTCATTCATTCATTTCCCAAATATTTACTGGTCAACTACAATGTGTCAAGCACCATCTTGGCCCTAAAGATGGGAGGGCGAATTGAAGCAGGCTGGGTCGTGTCCTCAGGGGGTGTGCAATCCTCCTGCAGAGAGCTGGTTTGCAGTAGGATTTGGGGAGACTCTGGTCATTTTTCTGGAAGAGCCCCTCTCAGTCTTTCTCTGAAGTTCCTCCCTTTCATCTGGTATTCACTTCTTAAACTTTTCTTTTTGCTCTTGTTTTAGTTTTTGTTTCTGCTGATGAATTTCTTTTCCTCTTTCCTTTTTCAGACTTCTTGGAAGAAAAGTTGATAGAACTTTTCTCTGGTTTTGCATCTATATCAGCGGTTCTCAACCTGTGGGTCGTGTCCCCTTTGGCGGTCAAACGACCCTTTCACAGGGGTCGCCTAAGACCATCCTGCATATCAGATATTTACATTATGATTCATAACAGTAGCAACATTACAGTTATGAAGTAGCAACGAAAATAATTTTATGGTTGGGTCACAACATGAGGAACTGTATTTAAAGGGCCAGAAGGTTGAGAACCACTGATCTATATGATGCCGAAGCCTCTGAACATTTCAGTCTAAATCTCCATTCAATTGTTGCTTGTCAGCTCAATGCAGTTAAATGGCTATGATGTGGAGCAATTACTCCACCTCTTGGAGACCTCAGTTTTCTAAGCTTAGATGTAAGGCAGCAAGACTCAAGAGTGTTTGAATCTCTGTTCTAGAGCTAATGCTTTATGACTCTAGAATGAAATAATGGACTATTTTTGTCATGGTTTAGACTTCTAGGGCTTAATTTCTTGATCTGAGAAGTGGGTTCAAAATGTACTAGCCTCACAGGACCATTGAGTGTTCAAGAAGGAATTGAAAATCTTCTAAAGATGTCAACTGCTTATTATTCCAGAGAATTTCCACTCTTACCCTGTGTTGGTGGGGCAGTATGGTGGGCAGATGAGGAGGGAGCAGTAACAGCCCTCTTCCTGCTATTTGAATCTTGCAGCTCTGGCAGAGGACTGAGTATTAGAAACTCAAAGAGTGATTTCATAAAGAAAAAAGTGTAGTTTATACCAAAATGGAATAAACCCCCTTTTGAGTAACAACAATCTGCATAAATGCTTTAAGAAAGCCTATAATTATGATAAAAATGTTGCTCAAAGTTAAAATTATGAAGCAATCAAGATTTATAAACAGTCTCTCATCGACTTTTAATCATTCTTTCTTTTTTATATACAAACTGTACACAATATATGGTTGCAATATATCATACCATACATTTTATTTTCAGTAATTTAGCTGAGTAAAATATATGTGAGGTGACATTGAGAAACTTGGTTATATATGCACATGATTATGGGCACATAGCAGCCTACAGTGCACACATGTGCTCGTGCGTGCTTGTGCGCGCGCGCGCGCGCGCGCACACACACACACACACAAAGACAACCATTGAGATAGTTATGCATCTTTTTTGGCTAGTATCATACACAGAAAAGAGGCATGCTTTGGTATATCGGAATAACTTTACAATTTTAATTAGCAGAGCTCCTTTGCACCTGTTTGAAAAAGTATGACATACATATAAGTATTCATTCCTTTTTGCTGAAAAGAATATATTTTAATCTCCAGATGACTATGGCAAAAATTGACCAGATTGACCAATATTTGTTTATATTGGGGAAAATTATCTGGTTTGAGTGGATGGAAATAACATGCAATTTGGTACCATGTGAATGCTGATCTAAACACATGAGTTTATAGATGCTGTGTTTGAAACTTTCTCTGTAATGATTTAAAAATGTTGAATCTTAAATTGAAGAGTGAACCATAGGATAATCTTGATAGTAATAGACATTTATTCATCACTCATCAAAGAGTCATTCTCCCCAATTCTAAATTAAGATACTCTGTTATATTTTAAACACGTAACACCTATCTTTATGTCACAGATCCAAAGAAGATTCTGGAAATATTTCCAATAATTGTATACGAGTGATTTTCCTGTGAGCCATCCTTATCCCCTTTGACTATTCTTTAAAAAAATTTTTTTTTATTGATGTCTGAGAGGAAGGGAGAGGAAAAGAGAGATAGAAACATCAACCAATAAGAGAGAATCATTGATCTGCCTCCTCCTGCATGCCCCACACTGGGGATCCAGCCTGCAACTCTGACATGTGCCCTGACCAGGAATTGAATCGTGACCTCCAGGTTCATAGGTTGACGCTTGACCACTGAGCCATGCCATCTGGGCTCTCCTTTGACTATTCTAAATCCCTAATATCGACTTCACCTTTGTTTTAACAATTACCCCCTAGAGTACTAGCCTGATCCACTTAATTCTAGTTTTTTTTCACTCAGGTGGTCCTAGCTACATAAAACTAAACCTGTTAGGGTGCAAGGAACTAATATAAAAATGTAAAAGGACTTTTTAGGCAGGATTTCACCATCTGAAGGTTGGAAAGAGAAGGATTAACTATGGAGGATTTATCATCTCAATAAATACTGACCTACAGCACATTGCTTCTTCTAAGGTAACAACCTCAGCCGGTCTTTATGTTCTCTAAAAGGTATATTTGTTCTTGCTCTCTTGGAAGACTCAGCCATGACAGATGTATTATTATTACCCAGAAGGATTTTATTAACCTACACTTAACATTTCTGAAGCTGATCTTGCTCCAATATTTCAGTGGTGCTCCATTTCTCTGAATATATAATCTCATATAGTTAACAAGGCCCCTGCCTACCTTTGTGGTGTCATCTTGGATTGCTGTCCCAGACACCAGTGTCCAGTCCCAGGAAACTTCTGTTCCTGCCATGGAGGCCTCCTCTTACAATCTTTTCTTGGTTCTCCTGTGCTTTTAAAAAATCTTTTATACACCTTTCAAATTGTTGTCTGGCCTACTCATCACTCAAGTTACTTGCTTAAAGAATCATTCTCTCCCCATGTAAATTAAGGCACTCTGTTATATTTTAAACACATAATAGCTTTCACAGTTTTAACTACAGATTTATTTTTATAGTTATTTGTTCAATATCCATTTTCCTCCATAAATTGTGAACTTCATGAGGGAAAAATTCATGTTATTTGTTCAACACTGTAATTCTAATGTCTAGCACATTATAGACACTCAATATTTGTTAGATAGGCAAGTATAAATATGTATAAAATGGACAGACTGGTATTGGATTGTCCTCCAGGAGACAAATAACTGTAAAATCTGACAAAATATATGAGCATGTGTTTTCCTGCAGCAGACAACAGTCATAAGAAGCTAATGATCTTAGACAATAGGAAACTCATTAGATGAGCCCCATACCCCGGCTGTCTGCCTGGGGGCAACTTCCTGGCCATGATGCAGAGGGCTGGACCCCAAGGAGAGCATGGTGGTCTTTCCTAGTTGAGAAAGCAGAAATCAGAGTTCTGGGTACACAAAACAGCTGGAATCTGTGGGGTAGAACTGCAGAAAGGTTAGAGCCATGTAAGGAGAGGACTCCAGAAGTCTTTGTGGGGGGTGCCCTGTCAGTGTGAGGCTGAAGGCCTGGCTGTCCCTGCACAAGGCTTATCAGATAGAAGCTGGTAGGAGACTGAGAGTTCAACCAGAAACTAGAAGGTGAGAAGTACAGACACTGTCATAGTTCTACCCTGTCAGGTGGCAGAGATCTTGTTAAAACCACTTTGACACCCGAGGCATCCAGATGAGACACCAGTAAGACTGCCTTAGGAGTTAGGATCAGATGCTTTGCAAGATTTGCTCTAGACCAGCCCTAACAAAACCTAATTCTAAGCCCTGTAAAGATCCACAAGGGCAATAAAATTAGGTTGAAGGTTAAGTCTGGCCAAGTTAAAGGAGCTTGGTAAGCACTTTGGACTTATACAGATGTGCACTAACAAAGCATGAAAAACACAGAGGAAAAATATTGAAAAAAAATAAACAGAGCCTCAGAGACCTTATGGACAGTATCAAATGGCCTAACATACATGTAATTGGAGGCCAGAAAGAGAAGCAAGTGATATTGATACCTGCCAGATACCTGCCTAATTTTATGAAAAACATGACTTAACAGAGCCCAGAAGCTCATCAAACTCCAAGCAAGATAAATAGAAAAACAACCATACCTAGGCACTTTATAGTCAAACTGCTAAAAAAACAATGCAAATGGGAAAATCTTGAAATTAGCTGGAGGAACAAAGATACAGGATATAAGCTGATTCCCCATGAATACAATAGAGACCAGAAAACAAAGGAAAATATCTTTAAAATGATGAAAGAAAAAAATCTACAAAACTATCATCCACAGCAATGTCATATGAAGCAAAATTATCTTTCAAAAAAACTGAAAGAGACATTTTTGTGTCAGTGAAAGCTGATTATATTTACAGCCAACAAACCTGCACTACAAAAAATGATAAAATATACCTTTTAGGATGAAAGGACATGGTACCAGGTGGAAACTAACATCTACATAAAGAAATGAACAGCAAAAGACACATGGAGTAAGACTATATTTTCTTCTCATAACTTACTTAAAAGATAATCAAGTGTTTAAAAAGTAAGTCTGGCCCTGGCTGGTGTGGCTCAGTTGGTTGATCATCATCCCATGCCTGGAGAGGTCACTGGTTCGATTCCCAGTCAGGGCATATACCCGGGGTTTTGGTCTCCATCCCTAGTAGGGGGTGTGCCAGAGGCAGCCAATTGATGTTTCTCTCATAGATGTTTCTGTCTCTCTTTGCCTCTCATTTCTTCTCTCTCAAATCAATATATATGTATATATATATATATCATATATATATATATATATACTCAGTAGACCCCACTCCCCCCTAGAAGGACAAAAATTTGTGCACTTGGGAGGGTCCCTCAGCCTGGCCTGTGCCCTCTCGAAGTCTGGGACCCCTCGGGGAATGACCACCTGCTGGCTTAGGCCCGCTCCCCGGGGGATTGGGCCTAAGCTGGCAGTCAGACATCTCTCTGGCAGCCTGGGAGCCCTTGGGGGATGTCCACTTGCCAGCGGGGAGCAGGCCTAAGCTGCAGTCGGACATCCTTAGCGCTGCTGAGGAGGTGGGAGAGGCTCCCACCACCACCGCTGTACTGGCAACCTTCAGCCTGGCTTGTGGCTGAGCAGAGCTCCCCCTGTGGGAGTGCACTGACCACCAGGGGGCAGCTCCTGCATTGAGCGTCTGCCCCCTGGTGGTCAGTGTATGTCATAGTGACCAGTCATTCCCAGTGGTTCTGCTGTTAGGGTCAATTTGCATATTACCCTTTTATTATATAGGATAGAGGCCTGGTGCATGAGTGGGGACCAGCTGGTTTGCCCTGAAGGGTGTCCCGGATCAGGGTGGGGGTCCTGCTGGCATGCCTGGCCAGCCTGGGTGAGGGGCTGAGGGCCATTTTCAGACTGGCCACACCCCCTTCTGGGAGGGGGGGTCCTGCTGGGGTGCCTGGCCAGCCTGGGTGAGGGGCTGATGGCTGTTTGCAGGCTGGCCACAGCCCCTTCAGGGTGGGGGTCCCCGCTGGGGTGCCTGGCCAGCCTGTGTGAGGGGCTGATGGCTGTTTGCAGGCTAACCACAGCCCCTTCAGGGTAAGTGTCCTGCTGGGGTGCCTGGCCAGCCTGGGTGAGGGGCTGAGGGCCGTTTTCAGGCTGGCCACACCCCCTTCAGGGTGGGGGGTCCTGCTGGGGTGCCTGGCCAGTCTGGGTGAGGGGCTGATGGCTGTTTGCAGGCAGGCCAAGCCCCCCAGTGGGGACCCTCACTCCATGAGGGTGTGGCCATCCTGGGTGAGGGGCTGATGGCTGTTTGCAGGCTGGCCACAGCCCCCAGCCACCCAAGCTCCCAGTAGAGGCTGGCTGGAAGCAGGTATCTGGGATTTATTTATCTTCTATAATTGAAACTTTGTTGCCTTGAGCGGAGGCCACAGCCAGCTAGGGCAGACGGGAAGCTTGGCTTCCTCCATCACTGGGGCAACCAAGCCTCCTGCTTGCTCCAGCTCCGTGGCTGCCAGCCACCATCTTGGTTGGGTTAATTTGCATATAGTCGCTCTGATTGGCTGGTGGGCATGGCTTGGGGCGTAGCGGAGGTGCGGTCAATTTGCATGTTTCTCTTTTACACACACACACACACACTAGAGGCCTGGTGCATGGATTCGTGCATCAGTGGGGTCCCTTGACCTGGCCTGTGCCCTCTTGCAATCTGGGACCCTTGGGGGATGTTGAACTGTCAGTTTCAGCCTGATCCCCGCAGACCAGGCCAAAGGATGCCACTGGTGCACAAATCCATGCACCAGGTCTCTAGTATGCATATAAGATTTTTGGTTAATCTCTTCCGCCCTCCCCCCTACCCCCTTCCCTCTGAGATTCATCAGTCTGTTCCACATTTCCATGCCTATGCGTTGAGTGTCTGCCCCCTGGTGGTCAGTGTGCATCATAGCTACTGGTTGAATGGTTGCTTAGGCATATGCATATGCCTAAAAGTAAGTATGCATATTTTAAAAGTAAGTATGCATCCTAGCCAGTTTGGCCCAGTGGATAGAGTATTGGCCCATAGACTAAAGGGTCCCTGGTTTAATTCCAGTCTAGGGCATGTACCTGGTTGGGCCTGTGGGAGGCAACCAATCGATGTGTCTCCTTCACATCAATGTTTCTTTCTCTCAGTCTCTCCCCCTCCCTTATACTCTCTCTAAAAATCAATGGAAAAATATCCTCAGGTGAGGATTAACTAAATAAAATAAATAAAATAAAATAAATAAAATAAGTAAAGCAAAATAAAATAAGTAAGTCTGCAGCAACTTTAGAATCTATAATAATAAAAGGGTAGTATGCTAATTAGGCCAGATGTCCTTCTGGACGTCCTTCCAGATGAAGCCAGGCCAGAAGAAGCCACCCGGGTCCCAGGTGCAGCCGGTGGCTGGAGGGAAGCCGGTGCCAGCAGCCAGGTGAAGGAAGGCCTATCCTTGCACGAATTTTCGTGCATTGGGCCTCTAGTTAGTATATAATTAATACATTCTTATGGAGATTGAACCCATATCCTTGGCTCTACTAATTCCAACAATTCAATTTTTAATTACACACAAAGCAAAAATGAAAGAGAAAAAAGAAAACAATACAATGTTGAGAATGATGGTTGATCACAAAGTGAATTAGAAGTATTGGGAGTTAGTGGGTTTTCAGAATATTTTGCCAACAGTAAGTTTTAAACCCAATCTTATCAAATTTCTTAAAGATGAAATATGTATTATCCTCCAGTCAGAAACTAGGCTATGTTGATAAATTTTTTTTTTTTATTCTACCACCATTGTATTATTAGCTTGTTTTTCTACATGTTTCTTGATCTCCTCAAGAATTCTTGTTTCATTAAAGACCAGGGACAGAAATGCTGAGTGAGAAATCTGGCCCATTTTTATAAGCTAAAATTTATTTGCAATATAAGTTGAGTATTATCTTTCATATTGTTGCTCAAGAGCATTTGGAATCATTTCTCCTCATAAGAGGTCCATGGGGAGATGTTAGGACTGAATAGTTACTTGACTGTGGATCTCAGTATAATAATAACATTAAGAGGAAGTTTTGGGGGGAGAGGATAAAAAAAGTAATAGCCAAACATCCAGTATAAGACTTGTTATTTTGTTTTCTTTCTTTCTCTCTTTCTCTCTCTCTCATTGGATATTGGCCGTGCATTTCCCCCCCCTGTAATAGTAGTGGATAATCTTCTATTTTGGGTTATGAGTCCTCTATTTTAAATGAAATACAATCTGGAATAAAAAAAAGCATGCTGTATCACATTGAACTTAGTACTTGGAAAGAAGAAATACTTTCATTCATTAGGATAAATAGAGTATTGCTATGAGGACATCTTATTTTTCAGGATTATATATATATTTTAAAAATATGTTTTTATTGATTTCAGAGAGGGAGAGAAAACTAGAAACATCAATGATGAGAGAGAATCATTGATGTGCTGCCTCCTGCATGCTCCCTTCTAGGGATCGAGCCCGAAACCCTGGCATGTGCCCTGACCAAGAATCGAACCATGACTTCTTGATTCATGGGTTGAAGCTTAACCACTGAGCAAAACTAGCTGGACTCTAGTTTATATTTTTTCTCTACTTTTTTTTTTGCACCTTGACATAAAAACACATTTTTGCTTTACTGTCTGTACAGGCTTGAAGGTACAACACACACACACACACACACACACACACACACACACACAGCTCTCTCCCCCTCTCCTGATGAAATATACACTTACCAAGGTCTTTTTTCTTTGAGTTTGTTTATCCTCTACCCTTCTTCCAGCCCTTCATAGGATGCTATCTCAAAAACTGCTAAAGTCCTGCCTATCAATAAAAAAATTTAAAAAATGCCAGCTTGATAGTCATTTGCAGTGGTAGAAAATAATATTAAAAGAGCAGTGCTAAGCTAAAAGTCTTTTCTAACTTATGTAGACAAATTGATGTATGTTTAAACATAATCACAATGTCACTGAACATGTTTTATGGGTACAATTACTGGATTTTCCTTACACCTCCTCTCTGTTATTCAAGGACTACCTTTCTCAATTTTGTGCCTTGAAATGAAATACCATGACCGGCAGCATGAGCATCATCTGAAAGCCTGCCTGAGGATCTGCATTTTAAAAGGGTCCCCGGAAGTGGCCCTCTGCAGCATGGGTTTTGAATTTGCCCATTAGATGATTACTAGAATAGTTTCAGAGAAAAAACAATGTGTACATGTTTGAGGTAGCCTCATGCAATCAATTCCAAAACAGAAGTTAATAAGAATTATAAATTATTGTTTTTAATACTGTCCTGGAACTTGTGTTTATACTCAGTGTTTTACTCAAAATAATTAATTGTGTTATATTTAAAAATAATAAAAATGAATTATCATGTTCCTTTAAGACAGTGGTTTTCAACCTTCCTAATGCCGCGACCCTTTAATACAGTTCCGCATGTTGTGGTGACCCCCAATTTCATTGTTACAAATTGAATATAACTAAAGCATAGTGATTAATCACAAAAACAATATGTAATTATATATGTGTGTTCCGATGGTCTTAGGCGACCCCTGTGAAAGGGTCGTTCAACCTCCAAAGGGGTCACGACCCACAGGTTGAGAACCGCTGCTTTAAGACAACTCACAAGTTATTCTGAAGTTAGATTACTGTAAGTCTTATTTTAGCATCTAAGTACTTAATTATTTCATGTTTAGTTACTTATTTTCACCCCATGCTGCTTTGTTCTTGCTAAAATATAAACTAGTTTCAATGATTTGAAAAATGTAGACTCGCTTTCAACCCATATACTTCCTAAAATAAATGTACATTTGCGTTATAACTCCTCCATCATTTAGACACGGAGAGAGAATGAAGGAGAATTAAAGTAAATATCCATGAAATGCCATTATGGGTTGGGAAGCAGAGAACTGGGGGTTATAGCTAAAGACTAGGGACAATCAGCCTCTAAATTAATTTTACCTCTCTTCTTTGTGGATTTCTTAAGCCATTATTTACAAGCTGTCAAATTTTATGGTTGAAGTAATTTGTATAAAATATGCAGTGAAAGCATATTTTATCCATTGATTTCTTGACTGTTCATGGTTGCCACTCATCTCCCGAAGAACTCTTTTCTGCTTGCACAAAACATAGATTAAAATATCAGTTTTCAGTCCTGTCTCTAATGCAGAGATAAAGAGAATGGGCAATGAAGTTAGCCAGGCCTGGGTTTAAATCATAGCTTTGCACGTTACTAATTGTGTATAATTTGGTCAAGTTATCCCATGTCTCTGGCCCACATTTTCTTCATTTTAAAACGTGGATAATAATAGTATAGAATTTGAGATCGTTTCAGTGAGCACTAAATGAGTTAATACATGGAAAGCTCTATCACTTGGAAATTTTTAAAAGGACTTTAAGAGGATTTTTTGATGACAATTTTTATAAGTACAGCTTTATCTATACTTGAAGTTTTTTATTAAAAATTGAGGGAACTGCCACTTCTAGTAACAGCAGATTAGATAATTTGCTATAGCTCTTCCACAAAGGATAACCCCCAAATCTAGGCAAAATGTAATATAAATAAAATCAGTTTTTTTAAGGCATGAAAGAATGAATGAGATAGTGAGAAATCTGGGAGAAGACCAGAACCCACAGACAGGCCCTGGCATACAGGGTCTCTTTGGATCTTATAGGCATCGACTGAATGGAAAGAGATGCATGAAACCCGAAATGTGCTTTCAGTGGCCTCACACAACCAAGGGGGAAAAGTTCAAATTTGAGGCCCATCAAATTGGAGACTTGGGTAAAATTACCCCCACTATGGGCTGGCATCCCTGAAGGGCTTCACCACAGGAGTAAGGACAGTTCTACAGCCCTCAAGAAAACCTCAAGACTTGAACTTGGCTTGAGGTGGTCCCAGACTGCTACTTCCCCCTGTGATCTACAGAAGCAAATAAAAATATTCCCTAAAGGAAGGCAACATCATCTTAGGCCTAAAAGAATTTTATCACATACTTAAAAAAGTAATGTGTCCAGTGCACAAAGATAACCAGATACGAGGTGATAACTCACCGTGAGTGAGAATGAGCAGAAACAAGAGACCAAATCAGAAGTATACAAATGGCAGATACTAAAATTATTAGATGTGGTATGTATGGTAACACTGTATTGTAAGAGATAAAAACCAGGCTTTAAAAAATGGATCGGGAATTGAAAAAAAGCGAAATAGAATTTTTCAAAAAATTCATGACAAAAAAGATGCAATAACTCAATTAAGAACTCACTGCGTAGATTAAAGACTAAATTAGGCATAGCTTAAGAGTGAATTAGTGAACTGAGAGATAGTTTAGAAGTATATCCAAAAATCACCATGGATAGACAGAAAATGAAAAATACAGAGTAAAGGGAAAAGGCCCAGAGCATACAGTGTAAAAGTTTAATATATCTTTAATCAGAGCCCTAAAAAGAGAGGAATGAGAGGGTGAAGACAAAACAGTTGAAAAGATAATGGCTGATAGTTTTCCATAACTAACAAATGACACCCAACCACAGATTCAAGAAACCAATATATTCCAAGTAAGATAAATAAAAGGAAACCCATAGCTAAGCACATAATAGTGAAACTGCAGAAAAACCAAAGACAGACAAAACCAAAAAACAGCCAGTGAAAGAAGACAGACTCTCTTCAAAGGACCATCACTTGTGTTGACCTACATTCTCACAATCACAGTAGATGCAAAAAGGTAGTGAAATGGTGCTTTCAGTCAGGGCTGGACCTAGAGTGACAGGGATGAGGCACTTGCTCCAGCACACAATTCATAATTATCAGAATAAATAATAGCTCTTTTTAAAAAAATATTTTTATTGATTTCAGAGAGGAAGGGAGAGGGAGAGAGAGATAGAAACATCAATGATGAGAGAGAATCACTGATTGGCTGCTTCCTGCATGCCCCCTACTAGAGACTGATCCCACAACCCGTGCATGTGCCCTTGACTGGAATTGAACCCAGGACCCTTCTGTGTGCAGGCCAACACTCTATCCACTGAACCAAACTGGCTAGGGCTAAATAATAGCTCTTGACTGGACTGAGGGAGCCTACAGATTTGGCCTTCACCAGCAATGTCAATAGAAATGGGCACTTCTGGGGTGTTCAGGCAATAATATGGTTAATAAAATCTGAAAATCCAATTAGTTTAGGAATTTTTTTTATTAGCCTTAACAAAATTTTAAGTGCTATAACAATATTTCATAAAATTGGAGGATTAGAGAAAAGAAACCAGAATCTTCATTTCACCACTCTAAATTATCATCTTTATATGCTCCCTTCTAATCTCTGTTCACAAACCACATACATGGTTTTACATGATTGTCAGAACAGAACTTGAAATCACGATCTGTGTGTTCATAGCAGTCTGGGATATTGCTTCTGGGATAGCTTCTCCCCCTCCCTCCCCTTGCTGGGAGGGCTAAGATAGGACAGTGTATCGTGTCCTGGGGAGGCCCTAACAAAGTACCACAAACTGGATGACTGAGAACAATAGATATTTATTCTCTCATAGTTCTGGAGGCCAGAGGTGCAAAATCAAGGTGTCAACAGTGTTGAGCTTGTTCTGACTCTAGGCAGAATCTTTTCCTTGCCTCTTCCAGCTTCTGGTGGTAGCTGGCAATTCTTGGCATCCTTGGCTTGCAGCTGCATCCCTACTGCCCGGGTCTCCAATGACACATGGTGTTCTCTCTGTGTCTGCCTTTGTATCTTGTCCTTTTCTAATAAGGACACCAAGACACATTGGATCAAGGCCCTTTCTACTCCAGTGTGACCTCATCTCTACCAATTATAGCATCAAAGGCCCCATTTCCAAATAAGGTCACATTCTGAGGTATTGGGGGTTAGACTTCAACATGCCTTTTTTTTTTTTTTTTAATGGAACATGATTCAACCAATAACAGAGGCAAAACCAGAAAAAGCAGCAGTGACGGAGACAGGGAGGTGATAGCACTGGTGTGACAGGTCACCGGGACAGGATACCTGGCCTTTGGTCTTCTTCTCTGACCTTCCTTTATAAACTTCAAGTGTGACCACTTGGGAAGTCTTTCTCTACTCACTTAAAACCTCTTGTTGAACTAGAGAATTGGTCAACTTCTCAGGAAATAAAAAAGTGTGCCGATTTCACATATTTTTGTCCAATCCCATTGTTTTTCCAACAACAAGTATTTCCTCCTCTGGCATCAGCCTAAATCAACCACATCATTTTGTGTTAATATTCTCAGGACCCAGTTGGACTTTGGTTGGGATTCAACACATACTCAGTTGAATCCCACACACTTTTCTGAGAACCAACTGGGAAAATCAGTAGTTTAACTGGTCTTAATAAGACAGTGATTCGTTCCTTCTTAAAAGGTTAAAGGTATTAACACAGCAAAAGATAAAATGTCTGTCCAACAAATAGTTGTGCATTTTAGCCAAAGGAAGTATGCTGTATGTTTCCATGCACATTCTATAGGTTTTTTTTTTTTTTGGAGATTTACATTTCCTTTTGCATGCAAAAGTGAGCACTTGTCAATTACCTACTGAGGGGGTGCTGTGATAGAGAGATTATTTCTCAATAAGCACCTGAATAAAAACCACTTATGCAAAATGCCATTTCTGATGCATGTGTACAAAGCAGGTAGCGTGCTTGGCAAGGAGCACTCACTGGCGGCAGCGTCTCCCCTTTTCTCATGCTCTTAGCCTTCTGCTTAGCAGGATTAGGTTTGCATCAGGATAATTTCAGTGGCATATCAAAGTCATTTAGGTGCAATAGATGAAGTTTCTTTCCAGGGAGCATAAAGCCTTTGGAATTAATGAACCTAGCCAACATTCCGGAAGACAAACCAGAGGTGAGGGATCCAAGCCTAAAAAGTACCCTGTTTCAGGTTCCAAAATCAGAGTTCATGGTGCAGTGGCAAAGGGGAGCTGGTATCTTCCTTTCTCAGAGTCCCAATGCTGTGTTGGCCCAAGGATTACCGTGTAGGTGTGGCGCATTTCCTCTTTTTAAAATGAAATCTGAATAAAAGTTAGTGCTAGTTTGAAATCATTTTGGAGAGAGTAATAGAACTCCTGGTTTTCAGCAAAGCTTTTTAATAGATATTATTATTATTCAATAATCATTCAACAGAAGTATTAAAGGCCCTGTATATGTTAGACACTGAGTATATCCATACAATGGTATACAGCCAAAAGTTGGAATGAACTGCTACTATGCTCATCCACATGAATGAATTTCTTAAGTATCATTTTTTTTTTTTTTAGCAAAACAAGCCAATACAAAAGAATACATACTGCAGGTCCCACTTTCATTTTTTAATTTTAATTTTTAAAATGTATCTTTATTGAGAGTATTACAAATGCCCCCTATTCCCCCCCTATTGACCTCCTCCACCCTGTCCCACCCCAGGCCTTCACCACCCTACTGTCTGTGTTCATGGGCAGTGCATATATGCATACAAATTCTTTGGTTAATCTCTTCCTGCCCCACCCCCTCTCCCCTTCAGGCAAACTAGTCCATGGCATCTGTATCAGGCTAGCTGGGGGCAGTGGAGTTTGGAGGACTTCTGGGATGAGGTTAATGCTCTGGTTCTTAGACTGGGTGTTGGATATCTGGGGGTTTTACTTTGTGAAAATCCATCAAACCATACCCTGTTACTCTGGCCCATTTCTGCATGTATCTTAGACTTCAATAAAAGAACTCCTTATAAAACTATGGAGGGTATTGAAGCAGTGATATGACCAGGTGCAAGTATTATAAAGAGTTTCTTGTGCTGTGAAAAATAGATTAGAGGAAGACAGAGAGAGCGCAGAGAAACTAGTGAGGGGCTACTGCATTTGTCCCAGTGAGAGATAGGGTGACTCGGCCTAGGGTGGTGACAGTTGAGACAAAGAGGATAGATAGGCTGAAATGTAATTAGGGGAAGAAATGCCAGGGCCTCCTGGGGGATTGGCTGAGGGCAGGAAGAGAAAGGAGTCTCAGGCTGGTGAACAGTAGTGACGTTCACTGAGAGGAGAAAAATTGGAAGTGGAATTGATTTATTCTTTCATTATTTCACACCTAAAGTCTCCTAGAGTCAAAAGCAAATAATAGCATGTGTATCTCAGACAAGGCGAGGCTGTGATACATGCAGGTTAGCACTTTTAAACTTTATTTAGCATTTCTTCCCGAAGGTATTCAAACCCATATTTATTTGCATTGTTTTAGCAGGGATACAAGTGCAGTGGGGAATTATCAGCTCTACTTTGTTGTTGAAGAGGCACAGGACTGAGAAGTGACTAGGGCAAGGTCACAGGCTCCAGTTCCCAGCTCGTGGTCCAGTGGTGACCATGGAATAAGAGGGGATCCTTCTCCAAGATGTGAGAATCAGGGAATCAAAGGTTCCCACACATTTTTAGATTAAAAAAAAAAGCACATACATGCCAAAAATACCTTTGGCAGCTCTGTTCCACATTGTAACCGTTTTATGATTACAGGGCGCACCAAAACAAAATCATGGTTATGTCTTGGCACCAGCAGGAGTTAATTTCCTGTGTTAAGTACGATTACAGTTTTGCACCGTTGTCCACAGTGGAGAAAATAGGGTCTGTGGCACCAAGCATTAGGAGAATGATTTAATGTTCGCTCCACATGTTGATGCTCAGATCCATCTTATACAGTTTTATTACTCTGTGTCTTTTCCATGTCCAGGTCCATGAGGAATCTTGCCAGATGGTAGGATGGTTTATTGAAATATTTTTATGAATCTGCTCATTTTTGTTACCATAATATAGTATTTAGACAGGATACATTTTTTTTCTGCATTCAATAACCTCAATATATTTCCCCAAATTGGAGACAGAGAATAATGTTAGGTAATCCAGGGCTTAGGCCTATGCTTTCAGATGAATTTTCTGTGGTGGTGGCAATGTCCTTACCTGATTGTCAATTGCTGTAGCCACTAAATACATGTGGCCATTGAGCACTTGGCACGTGGCAAATGCAACTGAGCTACTAAGTTTCAATTTTATTCAACTTAAATTTAAAGAGCCACATAGAGCTGTCACGTTGGTCTTCACAGGTGCAGACACACCGAGGCTGGTATAATTCATCATCACCTTCCCCCATCCCTGTTAACTATCCTTTAATCCAATCACAACAGAACTCCTTAGCAGAGAAAAGATATATTTTACATTCCCTCCAAAGCAATACTTGAGACACTTCTAATAATCATAATTCTGATGAAGGAAAAATATGCATTTGTAGTAGTGAGGAGCAATACTTTACAACGGAAATAAGTAGAAAATGGATTTAAGTGATTGGCTTAGGATCTAGGACCGTGGTCGGCAAACTGCAGCTCTCGAGCCACAAGCGGCTCTTTGGCCCCTTGAGTGTGGCTCTTCCTAAGCCATAGGAGTACCCTAATTAAGTTAATAACAATGTACCTACCTATATAGTTTAAGTTTAAAAAATTTGGCTCTCAAAAGAAATTTCAATCGTTGTACTGTTGATATTTGGCTCTGTTGACTAATGAGTTTGCCGACCACTGATCTAGGAGATTTAATTGATAGTTATAAGAGAAAACGAACTCAATTTTTCATTCATTTAGCACATATTTATTAAGAGCTGTCTGCTAATCAGTCATCTAGGTTCTAGAGATAGAGCTATGAACCAATTGAAGTTTCACCCTCCAGGAGCCTGCACTCTAGTTGGTGAAACAGACAGTAAACAAACAGATATGAGCATCAGATGCTGATGTTAAATGGTGATCCATGCTTTGGAGGCCAATAAAGCAAGGTTAAGGGGAGAGGAAATATGGTGAGTCAGGAAAGATAACATCTGAGCAGAGCTGTCCAGGCAGACTGAGCATCGTGAATGGAAGCGGAGGGTGGGAGAAAACTTGAAGTATTCAAGAAACCCCAAGGAACCTGTTTTCTGGAGCAGATGAGAGAAGGAGAAAATGGTCAGGCCAGTGAGGTGAGGTGGAGGGGGCAATCTCAGAGAACTCCTTGAGAGCTTTTGCTCAAATTTTGAGTGAGTTGGAAGGCAATGGGAGGATTCTGAGCAGGTAAGTGATGAGACTGTGGTAAATTTTCAAAGATCATGCTAGCTGCTGGGTAGAGGGTAGACTATGGGGGCCAGGTGGAAGCAGGGGGTCCAAGAGGAGGCCACCATCCAGCAGGAGTCCCCATCCAGCAGATCACTGTGTGTGACCCAGTGGGGACAGTGTAGGTGGGTAGCAGTGGAAATGCTGAGATGGGCAGAGGTTGCTATGCATTTGCTGATGGGCTGGGTATGAACTGTGAGAGAAGAAATTCAAGGACACCCAGATTTTGGACTGAGAAACACCCCAAATTGGCTGAGAAAATCTGGAACTCACTGAGGTTGCTTTCAGCTACATGGTGGACTGGAAGATTGAGATAAAACAGGGTTCAGTCACAGAAAAATAAAGATTAACTTTTGCATTTTCATGGTTTGTGATTTTATGACTCCTGCTCCCTGCACAGATAAAGACTGTGCCCCCCTCTTCTAAGGACAATGTCATGTCAGGTTAGGGCCAATCTAATGACCTCAGTTCATTTGATCACCTTTGTAAATATTTTTCTCCAAATAAGGTCACATTTTGGGATAGAAGGAGTTATTAATTCTGAGGTGACATGATTCAACCTTTATCACCCCTTTTAAAAAGTTGCTGAAGTGTGTACTGGATATTGGGCAGAACCCAGGATGCCCTGGGGGTTCCTCTAGTCACTTTCCTCACCTTGAACTCTCATTTGCCCAAGTTAAGAGAACCCTCCTCCTGTGTCTGCAGTGGTACACATGGTAGAGTCCATTTCCAAGGCAAGAGAGGCAGGGTGACCACCAGGACACCCACCTTTGGGATGTCTATCACTATGTGCTGGGCTGGCTTTCAGCAAGGATGCTGGGAGCCTCAACACGCCAGCCGTAGGTCTCTACCACTTGGAATTGGGTGACCTGGGGCAAGTTACTTCTTAGCTTTAATTTTCTCAACTGAATAAATAAACAATCCTCTTCTTGTGAGAGTTGGCACAGGCTCTCATACATACTACACATCAATAAGTAGCACACATTCTGTTATTGTTTTAATAGAAGTAAGTCTGTCCTCCAAGAGTAAATGCGGAGATTAAAGTGATGTTTGATGAGGATGAGCCTGGCATCACTGATCTGATAGTAACTAGATTTTTGGCCATGGGAAACTCTGGTTTTCAGGACTTTTGTTCGTGGAATAAGGCACTTGGACAAGACCAGCGGAGCTGTAAGTTCTGCTTTAGACACTCTGTGCCTTAGAGGGAAGGACCCTGGGGACAACTCGGCCAGAGAACATGGGAGCATGTCAACTTTAGGTCCCTTGAGATAAGTGAGGACCATCTGGACATGAAGGAGATGGGAGATGTAATGGAAAAGGTGAGTCCCAAATGTGAAGACTTTGAAATGGGTCAGGAAGGGGAATCTGCATGTCTAAAGTTTGATGAGGAGAGAAACCAAGATGGTGGCATAGGTAAACACCTGAGATTGCTGCCGCAAACAACCACTTCAAAAATACAACTAAAAGACGGAACGGACATCACCCAGAACCACAGGAAGGCTGGCTGAGGAGAGACTCTTCAACTAGAAGGAAAGAGAACAGCATACCGAGGCTCAGAGGAGGCGCAGTGTGGAAAATACAAAGGTGCGGAGGTGCGCACGCAGAGCGGGCTGGTGGCTGAGGGCGTGGTTGTCGTTTTCAATCAGGAGTGAGTCTCAGACTCTGAGCTCCAGATCCGGGCAAGTCTCTAGGGATTCAGACTCAAACGAGAGAAGCGGGATTGTCTGGCATCAGTTGGAACATGAGGGCAGCTTTCTCTCCGAGGTTTGCAGCGGTGGCTGGGGTTCTGAGAAGCAGAGTCTCTGGGAACGGGACTGAGAGCAGCCATAACTGCTCCCTCCACCCGCCCTGTTGATCCCACCCCGCCCAAGCCCTGCACAGAGCCATTTGACGGATAGCCTCAGGCAAAGGCTAGATTAGCACCTCCCCAGAGGACAGAAGTTTCCCACGGCAGATACAGCTGATTCTCACAGCCAGTCAGCCTGGTGGTCAAATCCCTCTAGTATTAACTACAACAATCAAGGCTTAACTAGAACAAGACTGGGCACAAAGACCACAAGGGGATGCACCAAGAAAGCATAAAAAATGCGGAGACAAAAAAACATGACAGAAATGGAGGATATAGAGCTAAAAAACGCACTTTTGAGGGCTTCCAATAATGTGCTAGAAGCTGCCAATAAACTTGATGAGAGCCTCACGAAATCTAATGAGACCCTCGATGTTGTGATAAAGAACCAACTAGAAATTAAGCATACACTGACTGAAATAAAGAATATTATACAGACACCCAATAGCAGAACAGAGGAGCGCAAGAATCAAGTCAAAGATTTGAAATGCAAAGAAGCAAAAAACACCCAACCGGAAAAGCAAAATGAAAAAAGAATCCAAAAATACGAAGATAGTGTAAGGAGCCTCTGGGACAGCTTCAAGTGCAACAATATCAGAATTATAGGGGTGCCAGAAGATGAGAGACAGCAAGATATTGAAAACCTATTTGAAGAAATAATGACAGAAAACTTCCCCCACCTGGTGAAAGAAATGGACTTACAGGTCCAAGAAGCGCAGAGAACCCCAAACAAAAGGAATCCAAAGAGGACCACACCAAGACACATCATAATTAAAATGCCAAGAGCAAAAGACAAAGAGAGAATCTTAAAAGCAGCAAGAGAAAGAGACTCAATTACCTACAAGGGAATACCCATACGACTGTCAGCTGATTTCTCAACAGAAACTTTGCAGGCCAGAAGGGAATGGCAAGAAATATTCAAAGTGATGAATACCAAGAACCTACAACCAAGATTACTTTATCCAGCAAAGCTATCATTCAGAATTGAAGGTCAGATAAAGAGCTTCACAGATAAGGAAAAGCTAAAGGAGTTCATAACCACTAAACCAGTATTAGACGAAATGCTGAAAGGTATCCTTTAAGAAGAGGAAGAAGAAAAAGGTAAAGATACAAATTATGAACAACAAACATGCATCTATCAACAAGTGAATCTAAGAATCAAGTGAATAAATAATATGAGGTACAGAATGAACTGGTGATTATAATGAATCAGGGACATAGAAAGGGAATGGACTGACTATTCTTGGGGGGGAAAGGGGAGTGGGAGATGCGGGAAGAGACTGGACAAAAATCGTGCACCTATGGATGAGGACAGTGGGTGGGGAGTGAGGGCGGAGGGTGGGGCGGGAACTGGGAGGAGGGGAGTTATGGGGGGGAAAAAAAAGAGGAACAAATGTAATCTGAACAATAAAGATTTAATTTAAAAAAAAATAAAGTTTGATAAGGACTAGTTCACAGTTCTGGTTGTGGTGCCAGCAGCAGGTTCTTCTCCCTCTATGTGAGTAGGGCTCTCCACAAAACTCAGGTGCCGATATATAGGTAAACACAGACATAGTTTAATGCTGCCTCTGTTCTCCTTGGAACCCAAGGGGGAGGAAAGTGCTGGACCCCTAATTAAAATGGGGTAGTTCCCCTGCTTTCTGCCTCTCCAGGCAGTTTCCCCAAGGGTGGATGGTGTCATTCTGAGAGCCTGTGGGGGGTCCCCAGGAAACCAAATCTCCCACCACAGGAGGACACTTTCATTAGTGGGAGTTGTAGGACCACAGTGGCATCATGGGCCTGTCTTGTGGCCTTGGGCTGTCTGGCAGATGACCACAGATGGTCCTGCTTTATCACCAGTAGCCATCAGAGACCAGGAGTCAAGGTAAAAACGACCAACTCACCAATTTCCCAAAATATATACAGCTGAAAGGCAGTCAATTGCTTAGATTTCAAATACAACATTAAGGCCTGGACTAAAAGAGCTCTACCCAGCTACACTCAGATTTCTATGGAAGGTCACCAGACTACTTTACAGAGGTTGATAAAAAAAAAAGCAAAAAATATTGCTCAGAGCCTCAGGCCCCACAAGGAAATTGTCCAGGGGAACTCCTTTTAAGTCAATTGGATAAATTAATGAGTTTGCGTTTTTCGGGCTTGGAGAAAGCCCTACTGCAGTGAGGGGTCAGATTTTGTTCCAGAGGCTACTCTCAAGCAGAAATCTTAACTTGTGATGCCAAATTCTGTTTGTGCATATGCAGGTGGGATTCCCATGGACGTTAGAGAGAAAGCAGGCATGAGGTAGGGGCAGAGATTAGTACGTTCTCTGCACCAACTTGGTTTCCTTTGGGCAGGCAACATTGAATGTGCACTAGCTGGCCTATCTCCATTTGGAATCGGAACATCAGAAGTCATGCTTGGTTTTGCTTTTATTTTAATGAGTCATGAGGAGATTCCAAGAAAGAGAACACAGTAGGAGTGTTTGAAGGGAGAGGGGATTGTTACATGGATTCTGGCTATTCCACTAATGAATCATGAAATGAGATAGAGACCCAAGTGTGGTCCAGAGCTGTCTGGGGATATGTTTATTTCTAAGTGATGTTGGTAGGTTTTGAGATTCTTATTGTTGCCTCAACAGGAACTAATATTCACAGGAATTTGTGCCTTATTTCTTTGCTAATGTTGGTAAAGAATTCAGATGGAGTGTCAGGAAGCAGCAAGTCTCCTTGTGTTTGCGACATTTCAGATCCAGCTACACAAAGACTTTCTCTGCTCACTAGGCCATGGGCTGTCTGGCAGATGACCACCTGTGGGCCCACACCAATGTGGACACATACTGGCTTGGATTCCCCTTTTCATTCAGCATTCGCTCCTTCCCCTTCCTCTACTATGGAGGCTGGAGAACTCACAGAACATATTTCTTGACTCCTTTGCAGCTAGGATTCTGAATGTCAAATACAGTTCCCCACTAAGGATTTCTTACCAGGGGAAGATTTCAAGGTGAAAGTGAATGCCATCTTCTTGCTGTGTGTGCCGGGGAGACTGTCCAGAGAAGTGCTCCTGTGTCCACAGCTCTGTGGAGTGGCTTTTGTGATGGAGGCCACAGGGGGAACATTCAGTTTTATGTTGATTCGCCAGCTTTGCAGGACTGAGAGGCATTCTTAGGATGGTAGGGCAGGCAGCAGTCCTGGCAGTATATCCTTGAACTCAGTGGTTTCAGTGGCACCTGACCCCCATTTTTGTGATTGTGACATAGGTTACCATGGGTCACTTCTTCAGAAGTCTAAGGCTCCTTCTTGGAGGTCAAGCCTGGAGCCTTTCTGCCAGTCCTGCTACCAAAGGTTCTCCATTCTCAGATGGGGCCTCTATAGCAGTTTCTGTTTCTTTTGCGAACCCATCATCGATGTATCTCATTGCTTCATGGTACAGTTTTGTCCATTCATTCCTCATTCATTCACTCATTTATTCATTCATCTCCTCATTTTCTCTTTTATTTAACAAACACTAACACTCAACACCTAGGGCTTGTAGGCACTCTCCTAATCTCTGGGGATATTAAATAAGACTTGATCTTTAAGGAGATGACAATTTAGGGGAGACCGATGGACAGATAGACTACTATAGTAATGCATGTCACAGGCAATGATAGAAGCGTGCAGGGTAGAGCTCCACATCCTACTGAGAATGCGGGCAGAAGGTGGGCTGCCAGATGAAGGGTCTGGAACCATCACAGGAGAAAAAGAAAAAACACAATCCCTGACCTCAGGAATTTATAAGGTAAAATGATCCCAGGAAAGAATGCCTCGCTTGTGACTGTCTTGCGTGCTCTGACTCTGTGCCGTGATGCCTGCTCTGCAAGGATAGGCCCTGCCTTTTCCATCATGATTCCATCAGAACCCTGTGTGGCATGTGACGTGCACAGCATGTGGGATGACCAGTTGCAGTAATGGCTCAGCAAGGGCCACTTGGCTACTCAGTCATACCACAGACACTTACTGAGGAGCCACCATGGGCAGAGAGTGAGATAATCAAGGTTTCAGTCTGCAGACCAGATATTTACCTCGGAAACAATTGCATAAAAATAAATGAGAAATTTCTTCCCTGCAAGAAAGAGTCAGTCTGGTACAGTAAGTAGGAAGGTAAACAGATAATGAAATTCAAGGTGGCCAGGGCTGGCATAGGGGTACCTACCAGATATGATAAAAGACAGACAAGGGGCATCTAATACCATGAGCAGGGGGAGTAGAGCTAACATGAAGTTAGCTGCCATTGAGTAAAGCTATGAGGGCTTTCTCCCAGCTGATGCTCACAGGAGGTAGTTCTCATTGCATCTCAGACAAGAAGCAGGAACAGAGTTTGGGGACTTAGCTCAAGCTTGTGCCCTCAGGGAGCTAAAGAGCAGGGATTCAACCAAGGCAGCCTGTGTTCTGAACCATGTTCTGGAGCATGGAGAGGAGCTCACCAGTGGGCAGCAGGAAAGGGGGAAGGAACCTCAGTGCAAAGGCTAGGAGGTAGAGCAGGCATGCAGCCGGCACTCTAATAAGCAGACTTGATTTGACAACCCTAACTTTCCTCTGCTCCTTCTGAGAGGAGCTGTGGAAACCAGGAAGGGCAAAGGTGCCGAATTTGCCAGACTTGTTTAAATGGTCGCTCTGCCACTTTTTTTTTAATTTAAATATATTTTATTGATTTTTTACAGAGAAGAAGGGAGAGGGATAGAGAGCTAGAAACATCAATGAGAGAGAAACATCGATCAGCTGCCTCCTGCACGCCCCCCAGTGGGGATGCGCCCGCAACCAAGGTACATGCCCTTGACCGGAATCGAACCCGGGACCCTTGAGTCCGCAGGCTGACGCTCTATCCACTGAGCCAAACCGGTTCGGCCGCTTTGCCACTTTCAATGTTGAGACCTCAGGCAAAACTTAACACCCGAGCCTCCGTTTCCCAGCTACACATTTAGAATGCTATATGTACTTATTGGTGCTGTTTTTAGTATTGGAGACAATATATATATACAGCTTTTAGCACAGTGCCTGGCATGCAGCAGGTGCTCAACAAATGGGCACTATTAACGTTCCCTCACTCAAAACACAGCTTCCCGGAGCCTCACCGATGAGTATGGCTGAGGCCTAATGGGCTCTCCCGTTTGCCTTCAGATACCTGGAGCATTAGCCCCAGGGGCCCAGACCTGAGGTCAGCACGGCTCTTCTGCAGGGACTCACTCATTTCCTCACTGCTTGTCTCCCAGGGAATGCTGGCAGCGGCCCCCATGAGAGCAGCCAGAAAAGCCCTCCAATGGAGCTGCGAGCCAACCTGCTGAACAGGATTGCAGCAGACCCTGCCTGCCCCACTGCAGGGCAAGCTGTCCCAGGGTTGGGTGCGGTTTTAGACAAACGCCTCTCACACTGTCTATTTTAGTCTTGGTACCTTACGTCTTTCTCATAAGTGACAGTGCTATTTGTCATGAATCATTGACTATCAGAATTGTCAGGCATCTCACAAAGTGTTTTAGTGATGCAATAAAATAACAAAATTTACCAAACCATGGGTCTCTTTTTCCCCTACTGGTTCACCCGCCTTTGGGTGGAACTCTTCGAGGAATTAGAGAAATGAGAGTACCCTGTTGCCTGAGCCCTATAAACCTTTACTTCATGGGAAACCACAAGAACTTATTGCAAATACTTAGGCAGGGGCTGTCTCAAGACAGAAGACAGAAAAATGGTCTTGTATTGATTCTGTGTATGGTCCAGCAGGTAGAGGAGGAGTGACAACTGGAAGGTGCAGATGACATTCCTCTGGGAGAGCCAATAACCCAGAGTGACTGTTGAGGACACTTAAGAAGTACCCTCCCATGGCGCTGCAAAAACAAAGCAGGAAGAACTGCACCGGAGCCTCTCATTGATTTCCGCTCCTGTGTGTCGGCAACTGTGGCCTTTTGCTTGGACTTTGGCTTCATCTGAAACTCTGTGGGTGTGAAAATATGTCAATCAGGTTGTCTTCTGGAGAGTGAGGCCTTTGCTGACAGGCATAGAAATCAAGCCTGCGTGATAAAATATAATATTTTCCACCAGACAGGTGGGGCGAACTTGGAATCCTTAGGAGGTCTGGGGAAAGTCCAGCAGCGTTGGACTGTGAGAATGTAGCTCTGGCAGCCAGAAGACAGAAAACAGTTGAACATTGACCTCCATCCTTTCTTCTCACCGGCTCCAGGTTGGGGGCAAGAGGCAGGGGTCCTTCGTGTGACAGAGGGGAGGCTTCCAGAAGGTGGCGTCCAACTTCACCCTTGGCCTACTCTTTGGCCCTCCGCAGCCTCTGGAACACGCCCCCAGGTGAGGGCATCTGGTCACCAGACCCCTTCTCCAGGAACCTGGCCTCTCAGGGGTGTGTCGTCAAGAGTCAGATTCTTGGAATTCATCTGCTCTTTTAAACAATATCTGATCAACAAAAGTTTGAGCAGAGCCCTCGTCCTTGTAGAGGATGGCTTGGGCAGGCCTCCGGCTGTGACCTCAGGTCCCCAGGGCTTTCTGCAGGTTCCTATCAGGATGGCATCTTTGGCTTCTGTGTTCTAGGGACACAAAGGCATGGTGAAGGGAGAAGCTGAGTACTATGACAGGGCTGAGGAAAGCACTGTGGGACACACCGTGCAAAGATGCTCTGGGGTTTGTGGGGAGAAATGCTGTGGAATAAAATATAAGGGACATTATTTTTCAAGTCCGCCCCTCCCTGCGATGACACCAGCAAGTCCGTTTAGGCGCAGACGCCATCTGGATCTGAAGTAGCTTATGCAATTTGGTATTTCACATTTTCCTCCTAAATTGTCCCATTTCTTAAAAAATACAATGATACTCTTGTTGTTTATCTGACAAAGTCACAGCTAAAAGCATCCGTTTCTTCCTGTGTTTTTGAGAGCGGAGCTACCAGCAGTCTGGGGTAAGTGGTTGATAAGATCATGCCAAGGGAGGCTTGGGTGGTTGTTTCTCAGATATCAGTGGTTGATTTTTCAAGGCAGTGTGAGCCTTTCTGGATGAAATTTGGGGTGTTCAGCCAGTTTTACTCCAAAAGGAGCAGCATTCACTGGTGTTTGCAGGCCTTTGTCTACCCTCTGGGTTAGGCCCCTCACTGCTTCCTAAACTCTGATCACGCTGACCTGCATTTTCCTCCACACTGATGCTGGTTCTTTGGACACGGCTCAGAAACTCTGCAGGTCTTTCTTTACCTCGCTGACTCAACTTCAGGCCTCCTCCCAGCACCCGTTCCAACCCCGGCCTTTGTCCCGTGCACGGAGTGGCCTGGGAGACGCCTACTGCAGGATCTACAGAGGAGAGCACTGGGCTCCGGTCCACACGAGACCCAAACATCTGGCCATTACTCAGCTAGTGAAAATAATGTAGATACCTCCCTGGAGACAGGAAGAATAAATCAGCACACAAAACTAATTAATTTTACCATATAAGTAATGCTGTGAGTTTTAGGGGGTAATGAATCTTACATTCAGAGTAACTTGAGAGGTCTGTGTCTTTCTTCATGTCATTTTCCTCTCCTGATATGCTTCCTCTTTTTTAAGAACCTACTGACCCTTCCAAGCCCGCTGGAGTTTGGTCCCCCCACCCCAACACCCCCCTCCCCTGCAGCCAGCCAGCTAGACTGAGAAGTCAGTGGAGACGGAGGCAGGAGCTCCAAGCACATGGCAGGTGCAGAGGCACTGGGCATCCCTGACCATGAAGGTTGTGACGACTCACACCACAATGGCCCTTGATAAAACCCCAGTCTCCACGCCTCTGTCAATCCTATCATCAGCATCTTTCCTACGTGTGGGTCTGCTATCAGGGTCAGTCTGTCAGTGGTGTCTTCCTGGAGCTCTGGGAGAGCCCATGACCTCTCGGTGTGTAACACATTCCCCTGGCCCTGCAGCAGGGGACCATGTTCGCTTGCTTTGTTTTCAGTTGTGCAGTTTTCACACTCTCATCCTGGTTCCTAATCCACCTCCTTCCCATACGTGCAGCGTGGCTTTTCCAAGTGCCTCCAGGAGATCCACGCTCACTCTCATCACACTCACTTTGCACCCACCACTCCTTCCCACGCAGTGATCAGCTGGATGTCTCCTGCTCTGGGTCTGATGCCTTTGTAACATATATTCTTCACGTTTAAGGTAGAGAAACATGCCCACTGGTACTTTGTGAAATTGGCGCCTCTGAGTCCAGGACCATGTCGGAGTTTCTTCTGGACACGGGTCCTTCCCAGGGCTGCTGGCCATCAGTTGACCCATCTGATGGCCAGATCCTAAACCCACTCCCTTCCTGCATATTCTAGTTTCTTCCTCTTTCTCCGCTTGTGATCTTGAAAAGTATTCTTTGCAGAAAAGTCAGAGTTAAGGCAAGCGCTTCCCTGTCCATTCACTGCCTCTCCCTCCCCTTCACCACCTGCCTCTCTAAATGGCACTCCTGCCCCAATGGGAATCTCAAGGTCAATGGTCTCCATCCTTCTGTCCCTCAGCCCCATGTCCAGTCATGGCCCAGATTGGCAGCCTCCTTTACTGACCTCCAACCGCTCCACTGCCCAGACACTTCCTTCATCGCTTGGGTTAAATCAGTGGTTGGCAAACTGTGGCTCTCGAGCCACATGTGGCTCTTTGGCCCCTTGAGTGTGGCCACGAAGTTTCAATCGCACTGTACGTGCGTGCCCGCATGTGGTATTTTGTGGAAGAGCCACACTCAAGGGGCTGCAGTTTGCTGACCACGGGGTTAAATCCTGCTGCCCAGGGCCCCAGTCAGGTTCCCCTCCAACCCATGTTTCAGATTGTTTCTAGAATGATCTTTGTAAAGTGAAGATATAATCAGAGCAGACCCCAGCTAAAAGCTTTTCAGTGGCCCCCTATTTCTCCAAAATGAAACTCAGGTAGCATAGCTTCCTGGACCCCCTTCAATCAGGCCCCACCTACTTCTGTTTCTTTTTCCCATGACTACACTGCCCCTTTGTAAGCAGTGGAATAAGTGGGTCCACCTCTCCTCATATCTCTGCCTTCTTCTGCCCTGTGTCCATCCTTCCTTCCATCTGGAAAGCAGCTCTGAGTTACGATGCATCTCCAATATCAGCCTTCAGGTGCCGTCCTGATTCTTGGCCATGCACACATGCCCCCCTTTTCCTGTCAGATCCTCCAACATGGCTGTGTCTTCTCTCTCCCACACTGTGAGTTGCTTGGGGACCCATGCTGTGCCTTATTTTTAGCCCCTTACCTCAAATCAAGTCCTAGGGGCTCCATAGGGACAGCCAGAGGCCTTACTCTGTCACTTTGCAGCCTGGGGAACCTGCTTTGATGGTGGAGCCTTCCAGGGGGTTGGGGCTGCACTGTTCTCCTGGCTACTGTGCTGGAGGAGCTGGGAGAACGCCTAGGAGCAGGAGGGGGTCACTGGAGAAGGAGGATCAGGAGAGGCCCCCAGGCACCAGAGAGCCACAAGGCTTCCCGTAGGGCCCACTTTAGATGCCTGCCCTCTGGGTGGGCCAGGGAGGTCTGCGCTGCCTTCACATCCCTCCCCCTCTGCTGGTGCCTGGAGGAGCCCAGGACAGATGGAAGACAAAGGGGAGAGACCAGCCACACCCCACCTACTGAGAGCTTCAGCTGCAGGCCCAGGCTGGGGGTGCTGGGGTGCAGTGGGAAGAGAATCTTTAATAGTAAATGCATTGGCTCAGGACATGTTAAGTACAGAAATAAAGCTATTCTTGTGGCGGGGCGGGGGGGGGGATGGACCCAGAGGATTTTGCATCATCTGCGGGGGCTGAGATCAGCCTTGAGGTTATACTCACCTCAGGAACTCAAGAGAGCAGGGAGTGGGAGACACATAGGATGTTTTAAAACCCCTGTCTTCTACCTAGAACTCTGGTCCTTCCCAGGATGTGAACCAACAAAATAATCATTGCTACAGACATACTACATGCCAAGCATTTACATAGATTCTTTCCTTTTGTCCCAGCTTTTTATTAAAAAAAATCAAACTTACAGAAAAGCTGAAAGGATAATGCAATGAACACTTTATATTAACCATTGTTAACATTTTTCCAAGTTTACATCTCCTTCCGTATGTGTGCGTGTGTGAATTGTGTGTGTAATTTGGCCTGTTCTTATTGGATGCTAAACCATTTGGAAGTAAATTGCAGACTGGCGGTCCAACACTCTGGCATTGACTAAGAACAAGGATGTCCTCCTACAAAACCACAGCACCCCAGTATGGTGACTGCCAGAGGGAAGGGGAGGGTCTGGGGAGGTAGAAGAAGGTAAAGGGGGGGCAAATGGTGATGGAAGGAGACTTGACTTGGGCTGGTGAACACACAATACAATATACAGATGATGTATTGTAGAATTATACACCTGAAACCTATATATTAACCAATGTCACCTCAATAAATTCAATAAAGTGCTAAAAACACTACAAAACACCAGCTCAACAACTTACCCTGATTCAGTACTGACATCTAGTTATACAGTCCATAAGCAAATTTTCCCAATTGTCCCCCAAATCTTCTTTCTAGGTTTAAAAAAATACAGATGCAAGCAAGCATCACACTTTGCATGCACTCATCATGTTTCTCAGTCTCCTTTTAATTTGAATGATCCTCCCATCTGTTTTATTTTTAACCTTTGTTTTTCAGCTTTCATGGTATTATCACTTTTGAAGAGTTCAATCATACACACACACACACACACACACACACACTAGAGATCTGGTGCACGAAATTTGTGCACGTGTGTGTGTGTGTGTGTGTGTGTGTGTCCCTCAGCCCAGCCTGCACCCTCTCCAATCTGGGACTCCTTGAGGGATGTCCAACTGCCTGTTTAGGCCTGTGGGATTGGGCAAAAATGGACAGTCGGACATCCCTCTCACAATCCAGGACTGCTGGCTCCCAACCACTCGCCTGCCTGCCTGCCTGCCTGATTGCCCCTAACTGCTTCTGCCTGCCAGCCTGATCACCCCCTAACTACTCCCCTGCCAGCCTGATCGATGCCTAACTGCTCCCCTGCCAGCCCGATTGCCCCTAATTGCCCTCCCCTGCCAGCCTGGTCAACCCCAACTGCCCTCCCCTGCAGGCCTGGTCCCCCCCAACTGCCCTCCCCTACAGGCCTGGTCGCCCCCCTGCAGGCCTGGTTGCCCCCAACTGCCCTCCCCTGCAGGCTTGGTCCCCCCACAACTGTTCTCCCCTGCCAGCCTGGTTACCCCTAACTGCCCTCCCCTGAAGGCCTGGTCCCTCCCAACTGCCCTCACCTGCTGGCCATCTTGTGGCGTCCATCTTTGACCACATGGGGCGGCCATCTTGTGTTGGAGTGATGGTCAATTTGCATATTACTCTTTTATTAGATAGGATATACATATCATGTATGTATATATATGCATTTATAGAAATAAAATGTATATTAAAATCAATATACATTATAGATACCAACAAAAGTTAGAATGTAAAATAAAAGACAGGCCCCATTTATACAACACACACAGAAAAAGAATAACAGCATCATCACTATCCCTGACAGTAATGCAAACTAGAAATAAACTCAAGAAATCTGAATCATGTCCGTCAGGAAAGCTTTCAAACAGTTAAAGCACACAAAGACTTGAGCAAAGGAAAAGATACAGTTTTCTTGAATAATTCTCAACACCAGAAAGACAAAAATCCTTTAAAATGATCATATAAATGCAATATGATTCCAACAAAATTATGAGTACTATGTAGTTAGGCCTATGATGGTTGCATCTGTAATGAACATGTACAGACTTATTTTTCTTGTCATTATTCCCTAAACAATACAATGTAACAACTATTTACATAGCATTTACATTATATTAAGTATTATAACAATGACTTAAAGTGTATGGGAGGATGTACATAGGTTATCTGCAAATACTATGCCATTTGATATAAGGGAATTGAGCATCCAGAATTTTGGTATCCGAGGAGTTCCTGAAATCAATCCCTTGCAGATACCAAGGGACAACTGTATTTGATAAAGATAATATCTCAAGTCAAGGAAAAATATATATTTCCAATAAACAGTGTTAGGCTAACTGCAGAGCCAAATGGAAAAAATAAATTTGGGTTTACATAGCATACCATACACTAGAATAGATTCCAAATGGATCAAAAGATTAAATGTAAACAAAAGAAACCATACAAATACTAGAATATATTATTTACAAATAAATTTTTGTAACCTAGATTGCGGGAAAGTAATTATGACATAATTTCAACTGTAGATATTTCAAGAATGTTATATAGATGTAAACATACAGTACATAACATTTTAAGACTGCCTCCCCCCCATACTAATTCCCTTCAGGTTCTTAAGTAGTTTATTACTTTTTAATGCTAGGTAGTATTCCAAGGTATGGATGAACCATGGTTTGTTTAACCCAGTGGTTCTCAGCCTTCCTAATGCAGTGACCCTTTAATACAGTTCCTCATGTTGTGGTGACCCAACCATAAAATTATTTTCATTGTTACTTCATAACTGTAATTTTGCTACTGTTATGAATCGTAATGTAAATATCTAATATGCAGGGTATATTTTCATTGTTACAAATTGAACATAATTAAAGCATAGTGATTAATCACAAAAACAATATGTAATTATATATTCAATGTGTGTTTTCTGATTGTCTTAGGTGACCCCTGTGAAAGGGTCGTTCGACCCCCAAAGGGGTTGCGACCCACAGGTTGAGAACCGCTGGGCTATTGTGAATCAGCTGCTACAAATATGTGTGTACAAGATTCTATGTGCATGCAGGTCTTCCTTTCTCTGGGGTAAATGCCCAAGGGTGGGCCATGTGGCAAGTCTGTTTCTAGTATGTTTGCGCCATTATGCATAGATGGATCTATAGGCATTAGAGGAGTCCGCAGGCTCACATTGCATAGGTACCCATGGTATTTTGCTCAAGCTGCTGGTGGGTGGGAAGGCTTGTGCCATGCATGACGGTGGGCTGGGTATCTGTTATCCCTACTGGGTGGTGAGCACCTAAAGGGAGGACACCTTTGCCTGGGGACCTAAGTGTTCCTAAAGCTGAATATAGCGTGTGACATTTAGGAACTGCTGTGGTACTAAGTAGGGGTCAGAGAACTGTCTCTCCCAGGTTAAGCCAACAACCAAGAGAAATTGATTGGAATGCTTAAATGCAGGTGCTTTGCTAGCATTGATTATCTCTTTTGTAAAGACCCTGCTTCTAAATATAGTCACATTCTCAGGTACTGGGGGTTGAAATTTCAACATATGAATTTTGGGGAGCCATAAATCAATCTATAACACCTTGGCCTCCTCCTCCTACCACAGGGACAGCTGCAGTTATCAGGCCTAAATTCTTATATGCTGACCCCCATTCCTCACACGAAGGTGGTAATGACTCTGCCTTGTGACCCTGCTGTGCCATCTCTAGCACTGTGGACCTACTGGACAAGGAAGCATTTTTCTTTGATGGGGTCAGTTGAGCTAGCTGCCTCTGGATGAGGCCTTTCCTTCTTTCTTTTTTAAATAGCAAAACATTTATTACTTTTAAGTGATGTAGGACTGTCAAGAATCTGAATAATATAGAAAAGTAGGAAAGGGAAGAATCACTTTCATCTACTGCTACTAACGCATAGAATTTTCTTCCAGTATATGTATTGGATTGTATTTTATTTCTACCATTATAATTATACTATGATTTATACTTTTAAAAATACTACAACATTCATGTCAGCAGAATTAGTTGTGAATTAGCCCCACTTCCTAGTCTTATAGAAAGATCTGGATCATCTCAAATGCCCAATAAATACAGAATAAGCCACATAGTTTCTATCTAGCTATGTACAAAATGCCTTAAAAAGGAGGCTTTTATTTTCACTAATGACTCTGACTCAGTCTTCAACGGATGTCGTTACTGTGACTCAGCCATTATCTATTTTGCAGCAGTACATTCCCTCCATTTAATAAAACACCGAGGTTGGGAGGCATAGGTGACTTGTTCAAGGTCACACAGTTAGGACAGCACGGGACAGGGGTCTTAACATACTTTTGAGGCACTGCAAAGCCAAATTCCCTCCATTGCTCACACTGTCACCGCCCACGACAAGTAGGGCTGCTGCTTGTCTTTCTGACCATACGCAATGAGAGAGAAAAGTAATGCTAAACCATTTTGCATTTTTCTCCAAACATCAAGTCACCGAGGAGACGGTTGGGAGCCTTCACACGCAACCCGTCTGTTTTCTGATGCTCCGCACATCTGTGCATATGCTCAGCTGAGGTGCAGAGCAATGTGTGGCCCACGCACACATGCCTAGGACCTGTAACCAGGGCATAGCAGCCAACCTCCATGGCACATGGCGCTAGCTAATTCTTTTCATTATTGTGAGTTCACTCATTTAAAACAAAGCAAAATGACTGGAAAATAAAATAAAATCAATCCATTTATGCCTACTTAAAACAAACAAACAACAAAAAAACAACCTGAGGAGTTGTTTTTTTTTTCTTTCTAACAGAACAGATGGCTGGTGACAATGGAATTGGTATTAACATATATCAGAATTTCTGTCCAACAGTAGTAGGTAGGGAAAAATGGATAGATGCATGGGGAAACATAGAAGGGGCATTTTAAGAAATTAATATACTCCTGAATTTAAGGTTCCTTAGGAGATTGATATAAAATTAGGATAAGACAAGAAGATAGTGGTTTTGCCTACAAGCTATAGAAGATAAAAATCTGGGGGAAGAAACTGGGAAGGACAACAATGGCTAAAGCTGAGGTGTTTTTTTTAATAATATATTTTTATTGATTTCAGAGAGGAAGGGAGAGGGAGAGAGAGATAGGAACATCAAGGATGAGAGAGAATCAATGATAGGCTGCCTTCTGCATGCCCCACACTGGGGATCAAGCCTGCAACCTGGGCATGTGCCCTTGACTGGAATCAAACCCAGGACCCTTCAGTCTGCAGGCTGACGCTCTATCCACTGAGCAAAACCAGCTAGGGCAGGGTGAGGGTTTTGTTTAAAAAAAATATATATATTTTATTGATTTTTTAGAGAGGGGGAGGGAGAGGGATAGAGAGTTAGAAACATCGATGAGAGAGAAACATCAATCAGCTGCCTCCTGCATATTCCCTACTGGGATGTGCCCGCAACCAAGGTACATGCCCTTGACTGGAATCGAACCTGGGACCCTTCAGTCCACAGGCCGACGCTCTATCCACTGAGCCAAACTGGTTAGGGCAGGGTGAGGGTTTTTATTAAGACGACTGGTTGCCTCAAGCTCAAGGACTTGGCTGTGTGGCTGGGTGAATTAATAACTTCCTGTATCTCTGTCTCTCTACTGGGGAAGTGGAGCCAGAAGGTCTGTGAGCAGGAACAATCCACATACAAGACCAGAAAGGGCCTCTCCATTGTAGGTGCCCAGAGAGGTAATTGACCAACTCAGCGCCAGCTCAGTGCACTGGTGTTGGTGTCCGTGGCAGATCCGTGTTCACCCAAGGAAATATCTCATCAAAGTGCTTCTTGGGCCTGGATGGTGTGGCTTAGTGGCTGAGCATCGACCTATGAACCAGGAGGTCACAGTTTGGTTCCTGGTCAGGGCACACGCCCAGGTTGCAGGCTTGATCCCCAGTGGGGAGGCGTGCAGGAGGCAGCCGATCAATGATTCTCTCTCATCATTGATGTTTCTCTCTCTCCCTCTCTGAAATCAATAAAAATATATTTTAAAAAATGCTTCTTAGACACACACACACACACACACACACACACACACACACACACAGCTTGAATCTGATGAAGTCTCTAGCACCGTGTTGCCCTAGATCTGGCTTTTTAAAAGTATTTAAAATTAAATTACTTAAAACTAATATTTAGTTCCTCAGTGGGAGCAGACACATTTCAAGTGCTCAAAAAACCATATGTAGCTAGCTAGTGACTGCTGTATTAAACAGTGATATAGAACATTCCCATCATGGTAGGAAGTTCAATTGGACAGCATTGTTCTAGAAAAAAATAATTCACAGAAAATCCAGGGGACAGAAAATTGTATGAATACAATCAGCAAATGGAAAATACGGGAACTTTCACAGGACAAGTGATTAGTTTCTTCAGTAAATTGGATTCACACAGTATGCTTTCAAAGGCAGCAACAAGAACAATTACTACCATTTATTGAGCAATTATTATTTACCAGGCCTAGTTCATGGACCACTTCATTTAATTCATTTTCACAAGAACCCTGTGAGGTAGATGCTATCATTATGCTCATTTTACAGAACTGGATACAAGGGCTCAGAGGAGTAAGTAATTTCTGCAAGATTACACAACTAGTAAGCAAAACTGAGATTCAAATCCAGGTTGCTTTGTTTCTTCCTAACCATAGAAATCTACATAATGAATCATCATCTTGCATTTACTTGGTTCTTTTAAAATATTTTTTATTAGTGAGAGAGAGACAAAGAGAGAGAGAGAGAGAGAGAGAGAGAGAGAGCGAGAAACTTCAATGAGAAAGAGAGATATTGATCAGCTGCTGCCTGCATGCCCCCTACTGGGGACTGAACTCACAACCCGGGCATGTGCCCTGATCAGGAATCAAACTGCCAACCTCTCAGTGCACAGGTTGACACTTAACCAATTGAGCAACATGGGCCAGGAATGTATTTACTTAGTTTTTAAAGGTGATTTGAGTCCTTAAATTTTCAGATATAAAATATACACTCTTATAGAGGCTTTTGGGGGTTTTCCTGGCTATAGTTTTTAATTCTTCTCTCATATTTCTCAAGTTAATATTGTTAATTCATATCACACACATTATCAAATACACTAGAGGCCCAATGTACAAAATTCGTGCAAGAGTAGGCCTTCCGTCCCCTGGCTGCCAGCACCAGCTTCCCTCTGGCACCCAGGACCCGGGCTTCCCTCTGGCCGCTGACAGGCACCAGGGACCTGGGCTTCCCTTGCAGCCCCAGCTTCGTCCAGAAGATCGTCTGGAAGGACGTCTGGTCTAATTAGCATATTACACTTTTATTATTATAGATATCTGAGTACCCCGACCAGTCTTCCTAGATGTATTACACTAAAAAGATCACTTCAAGAAGCTTGTTGAGACCTCTGGGGATTGCAAAAATTAGAACCTGTCGGTCTGTCAGACCACACACGTGCATGGCTGATGCATCAATGCACCAAAACATGATAGGATATTAGCTCCAAAGGCAGAAAATATGTGGATTTTCTCACCAGCAACCTCCAAGAAAGGAAAAAAACTCCCTTTTAATGTGAACCTGCCATCCAGTTCTTGTAGTTGAACCCAGTAGTTGAACACAGTTCAATGTCGATTCTGCAGCAAAAAGAATGAAATCAGGCAACATGTGGCCAGGTGGGTGGAGCTTCGTGTTGGTGGCTGGTTTTCTTGGCTACATATGTTCTAATTAGATTTAACACACTTATAAAATAACTCTTATGGATAAAATGTGAAACCACCATACACACAATTTACCATGCATCAATGACATAAAAAAAACACATGGTAAATACATTATAATTATTGGTTAAGACAAAGCAGAGACAGTTCTCTCTAAGTGCTCATTTCATTGTGAAAGGTTTAATAAACAATTGTATTGCAGTTATGTAGTCTCCTTAGTGGCTTATTAAGCAGTAATAAAGTGATCAAACAACTGGTCCAAACAAGACTTAAAAACACCTTGCAAATACTTTGTAATGTATTTTCCGTGTAAACTAGTTATGAAATACCAATATTCTTAAAACATCAATACACATTAGCAATGCATTTACTTTCTGTTTTTAGACCTATCCTATTCAATTCCCCCCAAAAGCTTGTTAAATACTCTTCTAATCAGATGCACAACCTTTAAAACAAATGAGCTGAGAGTTGCTGTCATTGGCATCAATCTGAAAGTCTCATAATACGGTACATTTTCAGCCTTGTTTTGCTTTTGCCTGAATTGAAGCCAAAAAGCTTTAAAAAACATGCATTCACCAACAACAGAGTCAACTGCCAAGGCATAAATTGAATTCTAAAGATTATCTGCAGCGCTAGCCATTATTAGCTTTTATTGTCTTTGTTTGCTTAAAAAATGGATTTATGGTCTGAACTGTGGATTGCCCTATACTAGCATTTTTACAATTTTTACCCACTATACCAAATGATACTTTTCTTATTTTCTAAGATTTTAAAAAATTAAATTATGTAGTTTTCTTAGGATACCAGTCACATTCCTATTTTTTAAAAAATGAATATTGTCTTTTGTTAAAAATTACCAGCAAATCCAATTATACCAAGATTCATATACTATTTCCTAGCTCACCGTCAGTGGGGCCAAGGAATGGAAGTAGGAGGTGCATGTTCAGCCCTTTCCTAGAAAAGCACACTAACCGGCGACACACATTGTTAGTCTAGACCTTGAATTGCTATTCATTCTTCACTTGTAGTTTGGTGGATACAGTCTCTCAAATTGCAGATGCTCTATAAGTTAATATATCAGTTTTTTCTAGGCAAAACTCTTCAAAGTATATCACACATTTTGGCCACTTTAATAGAGACCGTCCCACCCCCAACTAGGGCCTGTGCTTGAGTTATTTTTATGGGTTCCTGGAGTTCCCATAGATTTCTAGGAAAACAACTGCCTTTTAAAAAAACATTTACCCATCATCTAATTTAACAATTTTAAAAATACAGAACACAGCCACCCGGGGAATCCCAAAACCTATATAAAGGGTTCCAAGATCCAAACTATATTCATGATTATACTAAGATGTTACTTGTCCTTTTCACTGTCCTGACATTTGGACATTGGTTGATGGTGCAGAATCAATGGTGAGTAAGCTGCTGGGGTCTGGGCCCAAATCCAAGCAGTGGAGCCAAGCGGTGCTAGTGGTCATGGTATGCTTCACTGCCCGGTGTTCACAGGAAAAAATAGTAATCATTGTATTTGTCAGCCATGTGTTCATGGGAAATGATAGTCATAAGGCCAGCTGTACTTAAGAGTTACCTTGACAATGCTGTAAAAAGGATTAATTTTATTAAATCTGGACCCTTGAGAATTTTTCTTTTTAGTGTTCTATATGATGAAGTGGGAAGTATGCACATTCAAGTGCAATGGTCCTCTTGGCAAAGTCACTGTGAGAATGAGTTGCAAGCTAAACTAGCCACTTTTTTCTTTTCTTTTAAAAAAATATTTTTATTGATTTCAGAGAGGAAGGGAGAGAGAAACATCAATGATGAGAGAGAATCATCGATCAGCTGCCTCCTGCATGCCCCACATTGGGGATCGAGCCTGCAACCCGGGCATGTGCCCTGACCGGGAATTGAATCAGGACCTCCTGGTTCATAGGTTGATGCTCAACCACTAAGCCACGCCAGCTGGGCTAGCCACTTTTTTTCTGGATGGAATGCCATTTTTACTTGAAAGAACACCCAACAAACTATGGATATCTAGACTTAAATATTTGGTGAAAGTGAATGAAGGAGCCTGTCAATTCAAGAAAAATAATTGAAAATATTTGTTGCCAATATTAACTTTTGATTTTTGAAATAAAAATTCATGTTTTGAAAACTTGTATCTGCTACTATGTGCTTCATATTATTCCAATTCTTAAAGGCTTTTCTGATGAGATTGGTAGTGATTTTAATATATGTAATTTTTGGATAAAATATAATAAAATGTGTCAACTGCATGACTCAGTGACCAATATTTTCCAAAATGACCAATGCACGATGTCAAAAAATCATGAATTGGTAAAAGATTCATTCAAAGTGCAAGATAAACCAATGGATTTAAATGTAAAATACTACAAAATGTTCATTGACATATTTTCAGATTCTACAGTGTAATTAACCTATAGCAGTGATTTTCAACCCTTTTCATCTCATGGCACACATAAACTAATTATTAAAGTTCTGCCACACATCACAAACTATATTTTTTGCCAGTCTGATAAAAAATAGGTATAATTTGGATTCATTCACACTGGATGACTATATTGCGTTGGCTGTTGTCATTTTTTAATTTGACAATCTACTACTAAAGCAAGGGTGGGGAACATCTGGCCGGAGGGCTGTATAAAGCTGGAGAAATCATTTGTTCTGGTCCTGCCAAAGCATTAGGGTTGAGTTGATTAAAAGTTTGACCAAATAGAGCAGGCTAATTTTAAGTTGATAATTTTGTATGGCCTGTGAATGGTGTCATAAATATCCAAATGGCCCTTGGCAGAAAAAAGATTCCCCACCCCTGATCTAAGGGAAAAGAGGTCAGTGCCCCTTGACTAAATAGGTATTGCATGTTTTTTTTTGTTTTGTTTTTTTAAATATATTTTTATTGATTTTTTACAAAGAGGAAGGGAGAGAGATAGAGAGTTAGAAACATCGATGAGAGAGAAACATTGATCAGCTGCCTCCTGCACATCCCCCACTGGGGATGTGCCCGCAACCCAGGTACATGCCCTTGACCGGAATCAAACCTGGGACCCTTCAGTCCGCAGGCCGATGCTCTATCCACTGAGCCAAACCGGTTTCGGCAGGTATTGCATGTTTTAAAACTTCTTGCAGCACACCGGTTGAAAAATCGCTGACCTATAGATACTAACATGTTATGTTTTGGAGCAGTAACAAAGAATATCCATAATTATTTAAAAGGGCTGTTGAGATATTCTTCTCATTTCTGACTACATATCTGTGTAAGGCCCTATTTTTTTTCATGTGCTTTAACAAAAATAACATAGCACTAGATTGAATACTGAAGCAAATATGAGACTCTAGCAGTCCTCTATTGAACCAGATTTAAAACAATGCCTGTTCTCACTAAATTGTTTCTCTTTTCTTGAAAATATAGTCTTTTTTATAGAAATAGGTTAAAAAATAATACTTATTTACTTATTAATCATTGTTATTTTATACATTATTTTCATTTTAAAATAAGTAATAAATATTCTAAAATTTAGCAGTGCTAATTTTTAATATGGTAAATATTTATAGGTATAACTCACATAGACAAAAGCTCTTTAGGATTTCTATATTTTCTATGCATATGTTTTGGCCTAGAATTGCTGCTCAGAAACTATTGGCTATGGCCATGCAAATGTAATATGGTTGCAAGTGCATTTTACTTTCCTGATACTAAATTCAAGAAGAAATTAAATTAATCAGGAGCCAACTTCAACTTCCTTATTTCCAGCTCCAAAAAAAAGTGTTTAAGATACACTGTATTTTGTCATGTCATAAAATAATCATTGGAATGATGGCAGCTTAATTTTAATCTTAGGTTGGCCACTAAGAATATTGTCCTCATTGGATGAAATTAAAACTAGCTTTAATGAAAGATTACAAGAACATTTCATTAAAATTAGTTGGGAGAGTGGGAGATATTGATATTAGAAATCAAATTCAGGAGTCAATTGTTGGCAATGTGTGGAGAAGTGGCACCTTTGTGGGGTTCCTGTCTCCTTGAACTGTAAGCACATTGAAAAGAAATGACCCTCTGGAAAAGGGAATCTCTTCCTACTCTATCTTTGCATACGCATCAGGTCTACAGAACTGGCCCCTGGTGCCTGGATCATCTATCTCCTGATGCCGGATAAGCAGACTATCTATGAATCTGAGTTACCTATACCATTGTCTTGACTTACAGAAAAACCTAAATGTTGCCTCTATGAACACGAACTCATTGAAACAATGAGATCCTCGAAACTCTCAAATCTTAATAAAACAACCATCTACAACAACCAAAAACTATTTGTTGTGGTGGAAGGCACAACTCCTTGAATTAAATTATTATTCTGTTGTGCATACAGGCATATACATATCAGACATGCATATTCATGAACAGATACACTTGAAACACACAGGAAATTTAAGAGTATCACAGAAGTATATAATTCTGTAAGACTTTAGTTTTTCCATAGTAAATATTGAAATCAATACTTACTAGCAAAAAGAAAAAAAAACCCTATCAAAATAGGTGAAAAAAATCTTTTGAGGGCAAATTCATTCAATTTGAATTCTGTTCACTGTGTGGGCCTCGAGCTCTGCACGTTTTCAGTGTGTTTCTGATAGAATGCTCTTAAAAATGAAAAAGTTTTAGTGTTCCTGCCGAGTTCATAATTTTCAAATGTTAATAATCTTGCTAATTTTAGCTCAAAAATTCTTTACACTTCATAAGATTTCCTTTTCCACCAAAGTCTTCCCACGTGTTCCAAGTTAATTCTCTGATGGTTTATAGTGATTAAAAATTACTCAATAATGTTATACAGAGACATCTAAAGTAAATAGAGGTTAAGATTTATCAGAGAGCATATTGTCAATTGACTTCTAATTCTGGGACATGCAAAATCTAACCTTTTAGCTCTGAGTAGCAATGGCTTTGATTAAATGAAAAACATTGAGAAAACTGTCTTTGCAAACACAGGCATGGCAGGCCACTCTGAGACTTGTAGTGGGGGTAGGGGTGGGCCTTCACATGGGCATCCCTGTGTCCACAAAGGAAGACATATTTGAATGTGTTTCTACAGTTGCATCCTTGGTAATAAAGAATCGCTAACTATTATAATCCTTTTTTTTCATGCACAAAATCAGGAACACTGTCAAATAAAGGTGTGAATATATTGCCACTTGTTGAAAACAAAGAATGCAAATGCGTGGAGTAAATTTACACATTTCATTAGGTTAGTTAGGCGCTGGTGGGTTGGGTCAGGGATCTGTAGCATTTATTCGCCATAGGAAAGCCCTACGATTTTCCACTGTGTATGTTGTAATTATGAATGCTTTCTCATTTAGGTCAATGTCATTCTTGAAAAAATATCTGAGAGTGGATGCACATAGCCTGTGTATCACATAGAGTAAGAATTGGATAAATTTTAATTGTAATATACTCATTCACCTCTGTATATTTTGGTGACAGCTAATTTTGAAATCCAAACTTTTAGGGGTTCATATTTTACAAAATTATAATACGTGTTTTAAAAAGAAAATTGAACAAATGCATAATGGAGGATAACACCTAAAAATTAAATTAATTCTTAAATCTCTTGTCACATATTTCCAAAGGCCATGGCAAAAGCATTGGCTAGAGCCCTGGCCAGGCTGGCTCAGTTGGAGCGTCATCCTGTACACCAAAAAGTGACAGGTTTGATTCCCTATCAGGGAACCAATCAATATTTCTCTCTCACATCAATATTTCTCTTTCTCTCTCCATTCTTCTCTCTAAAATCAATAAAAAAGAGTACATTGTAATTTAAAAGTACATTTAAAAAAGCACTGGTTATAGAATTAGAAAGAAAGATTTGAAATTTGGAATTGTTAGCTGTGTGTAACCTTGGGCAAATTACTTAAGGCCTCTCTTTTTTACTGCTTGTGTAGTATTCCATTGTGTAAATGTACCACAGTTTTTTTACCCACTCATCTGCTGATGGGCACTTAGGCTGTTTCCAAACCTTAGCTATTGTAAATGTACTGCTATGAACACAGAGGTACATAAATTCTTTCTGATGAGTGTTTTGGGTTTCTTAGGATATATTCCTAGAAGTGGGATCACTGGGTCAAATGGGAGTTCCATTTTTAATTTTTTTAGGAAACTCCATACTGTTTTCCATAATGGCTGCACCATTTGCAACAGCATGGATGGGCCTGGAAAGTATTATGCTAAGCAAAATAAGCCAGTCAGAGAAAGATAAGTATCACATGAACTCACTCATATGTGGAATCTAATGAATAAAATAAACTGATGAATAAAAATAGACCCAGAGACATAGAAGCATGGAACAGACTGTTGAACCTCAGAGGGAAGGCAGGGGAGGGTGGGTGGGAAGAGATCAACCAATGAACTTGTATGCATATATGCATAACCTGTGGACACAGACAATGGGATGGTGAGGGCCTGGGGTGGGGGGTGGGGCTGGAAGAGGTCAATTGGGGGAAAAAGAGGACTTATGTAATACTTTCAACAATAAAGATTTTAAAAAATTATTTAAGGTCTCTGATTTGGTTTAGGCATCTGTAAATCAGGATTAACAACCCCTACTTTTAAGGCTGAAATTAAAATTAAATAGAATAATGTAATGAAGGCCCTGCCATGGTAAGTGGCATTCATTAATTTATGCATTTAACATAGACTGTGTGTCTATGATGTGCTGGGAGTTTTATTAGTTGCTCAGGATACAACTTTATGTGGCATAGATGTTAATCCCTTCTGTTAACGCCTCTCCACAGCCAGCCATTGTGACAGGATGGTTTTCTTATACCTGTGGCTCCATGCTGATTCGTTACTGGTAGAAATTTGTTAAGTCCCATTGAGCTAAATGCATGTGGAAAGAAGAGACATTAGAAGATTTTGCTTGAGAATTGGTGTTGGTTTCTCAACAGGATGAGTTGTGTAGCTTAAGTGCACATGAAGAAAAGATGGCTTCTGGGAGTCGAGGGAACCCGTGACATTAGGCCTGGTATGCAATTATGTTAAGACAGAAGTATTTCAAGCCCAGAAAAGTTCCTCCCAGATAGATTATTTGTGGTAAGAATCTCCAAATTTCTTCAATGTCGCTAAAGCATTCTTCATTCATTCGTTCATTCATTCATTCATTCATTCCCATTTTGTTTATCATTATTAGTGACTGGCATCCTTCTGACCTCTAGAAGCATTATGAGGGAGCATTATGAGGGAGCATTATGAGGGAGCATTATGAGGGAAGCATTAAGACTGACTTGTTTTGCAGCAGAATTAGCAGCCCCACTCTCCTTTGTGTTCTTGAATAGATGGCCCAATATTACCTTCTGTGCTCTTGTCTCTGCTTATGATCATCTATGACAACAATAGCCATAGAGTAAGAAACAAATTGTAATGGGCTGTAATAGAAAACTCTAATTTAGTCATCTTCAATGATAAGAAAAACATTTTTTTATTTAATCTCAAATAACAAAGGCCTCAAAGAAGTTTGGAGCCTGGGTTTTCCTTGGGTGAACAGGCAGGTTCTTTCTATCCTTCCTTCTTGCCATTTTCAGGGTCAGTTGGTCCTCTGGCCACTTCTGGTCATGGTTGTTTCCACTCAGGTGTCACACTCAAACATGACCAGCTTCTCCCATGACAATGTCCAAGGGAAGAAGAGGACATATTTTTCCACGTTCCCCATTTTATGAGAAAAGAAATCAATCAAATGCCCTTGAACGGACTTTCCCTCACCTTTCACAGGCTGGAAAGTCATGCCTAAACCTCCCCTCTTAGTGAACAGACACCTGTGACAGTTTTACTGCTCCTTGGGTTGGGACTGGGACCCTTTCCCTTGAAGCACCTGATCACAGGGAAGAGGGTGAAGACTTGAGGAAAATCAGGATTTCATTAAAAAGGGGGGAAACAGCATGTGTGAATGGCCGTGGGCAGACAACTAATAGTGTCCACTACAAAGAGAGAAAACATGGGCAGAACCCGTATCAGATTTCCCACTTTTTCAAACTTGGGAGGGAATGAAAAGACCCCGGGGAAATTTCCCGCTTGGAACACGGGGCATGCGTTTAGTCGTCTTTTGGCACCATCAGACCTTTGAACGCCAGGAGGTTCCAACCCCTTGAAAAGACTTTAGTTTCTCACTCTCTGCTTCTTATTTCCAAGGTTTCCAACCGTGCTCTGGACTTCAGACATAAGTAAAGAAAGTGACCTCAGTAAGCAAGAGCAGGGTCCCACATTTCCCATTCCTTCAGCATGAATGATAAGACCCCAAAAGTGAGTTCAATGTGCCTTTCTTACATCTCTCTCCAGATCCCTGCAGAGCTGACGTTGCCAACGTGAACACATTTATCCAGCATCAACTGCCCTGAGCGAACAGAGAATCTGTTAGTGCCTAAGTAGAGATGAAAAGAGGACTCAAACGAGTGGGAGATGCCCCTAATGTAGTTTCTCCATCTACAAATATAAGTGGAGAGAAGAGCGGAAGGCTCTCTGAATGCTCACTTAGCTCCTCAGGACTGGATACGAGAGGAATAAACAAACAGCTAGAGTCCGACAGGGAAGGAAGATGAGAGGGTGTTATTGATTTGAAGAAGAACAAGCAAATGTAACATTAACTTTAATCCAGTGTGAATGGCATAGAGAGATGATTGATTTTAAATGAAGACAATGTCAAATTCAACGTTCATACATTATGTGTGTATAATGAATTAGTAGATGATTTTCAAATGAAAGATGACTCATAAAATAAAAAGCAAAGCTCTCAATACAGGCAAGTTGAAATATTGTATTTTCTGGAAGTCTAATTTTTTTAAAAACACCACCTCATTTGGATCAAATATAACTTGTGATAAATAAGTAAATCTTACAAATCTAAGTAAAAAGCAATTTGGATTTCATGATAAACGGCTGTAGGGAAAAACTGAGATATAATGATTTATGCAATATAAAATTTATTACTTGGATTCAAGGGAAAAATTAATGGTATGTTAATTATTGGAAGATTTCCTTTTATAACTTGATGTCATCAGAACAAATTGATCCTGTAGTAGATAGAAAGGCATAATCTTTGATTATTTATATATGTACCAAAAACTAGAATCTATATTTTACATAGAAGCTAAAGGTTCCTTGGTTTATCTTTAACAAGGTTTAGGTGGATACACCTTTACTATAAAGAAACACATTAAATAGGAAAAAAAAAGAACAAAAGTATTTGTGCATAAAATGTACATAGATATATCAAGGTCATGATTTCTTTTTAAGCTATATGCTATATACAGTTAAGTGGGAGAAAACTACACGACACTGCTGCAGCCAATTCCTGTGAAAATAGTACTTACAAGTGTTACCAGCAGTCAGTATACATTAATCCCCTCTCCCATCAGTTAATTACATCACCCTTTAAGATAGACGTATAATGTAATTAGAGATTTGAATAGTTCACAGCCAGATCACTTAAAGTAACATTGTTAATGGGCTCTGGAAGTTCTCCCTTTAATATTGCCAGTGTTATAACTTCTAATTACCTTAATAATTAGGGCTCTGTCACTCATGATTGAGGTAACAGCTCCTAACACTAATGGGTATTGGAGGTCTGCTACGAGGCATGTTTTGATGTTCTCATCTAGTTGCTTAGGGTCGGGAGGAGCTATTTGCCCTTGGAAACCTGGCGGTTGCTATGAGGTGGCCCAGGCATCCTTACCAACCATTTTAATGCCGCCTCTGCCACTGCTGTTTTCATTCAAGAAAGAATGTATAAACTCTATTCACTGAAGACTACTCAGGAAATGCAAATGTGGCACCTATGGATGAAATTTTCTGAATTTCAATTGCTCCTGTTGCTAGCACTACAAAATAACGGTATACACTTGGATGTCAAATCAACTGGGATTGAAATGAAAAGGCACCAAAATTTCTTTCATGTGTGGTTAGGATCTGCTGTTAATTGATGAAGGTGAGAGATTTGAGAGTAAATGGGGAAAATGAGAAGAATCTTGCTGTCCTGTTGAGAGTTGTATGGAAGCATGAGGATGGGGAACATGGGGCTGTGCCTGGTAATTTTATATAAGTCTATTCAAAGGACAGAAAAAAAGCTGACAAAGAATTTTGGGGATAAAAATTATATTTATAATACTGACTCAGAAAGTATGGTTCTCATAGCAGTACTCTGAGAAGGTAGTCCATTGGCACTCATACCTGGGATACACATGAAGGGGTCAAGGCCCTCTGAAATGCCATCTCAGCCACAAGTCTGAGTGAACCAGCCTGATCAGTGGGTGGGGCCAGCTGGCCAACCCCCCCCATGGCCCTTCCCCCAGTCCAGCCCCGCCCCTGATTGGCCCGCCCCACCCACCCCAATAGGGGGCGGGGCTGCCAGCCAATCTCCTGCAGCCCCTCCCCCATGCTGGCCCCGCCCCCAATGGGCCACCACCTCCCTGATTGGCCCACAGCCCCTACTCCTGGCCGGCCCCATCCCTGATGGCCCCCCTACCTCAATAGGGGGCAGGGCCACTGGCCAACCTCACGCCATCTCCTCTTCCTGACAGGCCCGGCCCAATCCACCGATTGGGGCCCGTCCAGCTGGACCCCACCAATGCACGAATTCATGCACTGGGCCTCTGATATTCTTATAAAAGGAGACATTCAGAAACAGAGACAGACATGCACAGAGGGGAGATGATGTGAAGATACCAGGTGAAGATGGCTAACTTCAAGCCAAGGAGAGAGGCCTCGACAGATGCTCCCTCACAGCCTGAGAAAGAACCAACTTTGCTGACATCCTGATCTCAGACTTCCAGCCTCCAGAGCTGAGACGATCAGTTTCTGCTGTTTAAGCCTCCTCATTGGTGGTACTTTGCTATGACAACCCCAGGAAACTACTGCAGGTGGAAAGGGAACTCGACATAAAATGTTAGGGTGCCCCTCCTCCCCATCATGGGACCAAATTGCTGGGAAAGGGTGACGATCCCCCCTTCCCTCAGCAATAGGATGCCTGGCCTGGTCCTGCTCAGCCTTGCCCTGACCTCCACACAACACCCTCTCCCAGTTCGAAAAGGATGGTTAGGAGCCCATTGCGTTTTAACCCCATTCTCATTATCACAAATTTTAATGAAGTTTGAATAACTGATACATTAGATATTTGCATTTTTAAAGTATGCTTTTTAACCAAAAACTCCTTGAAATTGATGGGATATGTTGAGGAGGGGTTCACTCTAAGCATTTTTCAGTTACTCTGGGGAAACCTCAGCAGTGACAGAAAAATAAGGCATAAGCTGTTGGAACCACATCTGAAAGACATCTCACCTGGAGTAAGAACATGTCATCACTATTTTCTTCTTTTAAAAAAAAATATATATTTTATTGATTTTTTACAGAGAGGAAGGGAGAGGAATAGAAAGTTAGAGACATCGATGAGAGAGAAACATTGATCAGCTGCCTCCTGCACACCCCCTACTGGGGATGTGCCCGCAACCAAGGTACATGCCCTTGACCGGAATCGAACCTGGGACCCTTGAGTCCACAGGCCGATGCTCTATCCACTGAGCCAAACCAGTTAGGGCTGTCATCACTATTTTCCATGTCTAGCTGATTTAGGGTGAAATAGGAAATAATAACCAGCGTCTACCAATCACAGGCTTCACTTTAAAGATTCCTGAAGTTCACAGCTTCAGTTAGTAAAACAGACCACTGTACTGTTTTGTTCAGTGAACTTATAATTCAGTTAAACATCTGATTGGCAACAATTGGCAAAATGTAGTATATTGACCATTAAGCCATTTCCATCAGTTTTTTCATGCTCTTCCCAAAATGGCTTTGTTCATGGCTTTTAATTCATAGATCCGGGTCTGATTTCAGAGCACATGTGTAAATGACCTCAGTGGAAATTATCAAATGGTTGCTGTGAAGGATCCTGATGAGAGTCCTTCACCGGTCTGTGTGACTATGATCTCATACTAACAAAAATAAATTTTGCAGACTTGGGGAACCTCACGTGGCCAGAGCATGGGCAGGAAGGACACACTGAGAGTGATTTCTCTAATCTTTGGGTATTGGGTCATAACCATGTGGACCTCGTGCCTCTGCCTTACATACTTGGTTTTGAAAAAATATGAGTATGTCCCAATTCCCCATTCAATTTATTTCCTTTAGGGCAGTGGTCGGCAAACTCATTAGTCAACAGAGCCAAATATCAACAGTACTTCTTCAAAATAGACTCGCCCAGGCCGAAAACCGACCTCTGCGCATGGGCCACGAAGTATCAATCGCACTGTACGTGCGCCTGCACGTGGTATTTTGTGGAAAAGCCACACTCAAGGGGCCAAAAAGCTGCATGTGGCTCACGAGCCGCAGTTTGCCGACCACGGCTTTAGGGCAACAACTGTCCATGCTTTCTTGTTTTCTTGCATCCTCCATCTCCTGAGTGCTCAGTGAACCTTAGCTGATTGGGTCATCCCTTCCTATTCAAGGACAAGGCTAGAAGGATGGGTCTGTGGACATCCCAGACATAGTCTTTCCACCTGTGCCCACCTGACCTTCGGACACATCGCATTAAAGCCACATTTGGACAGTCTTTTCAGTGACTCAGTCACTGACTCACAGCTGATCCCAAGTTTCTCCTCCAAAGGGCCACATCTCCCTGTCCCCAGCCACTGCACCCCGGCTTCAGCACTGCGTGCTGTTATCTCTCAGGATTCTCCAGTTTTGCCACATTAACGTCACTGCAGAACAGGATTACAAACCACACTGAGGATTCTGGGGCTCTTCATTGCTACCCATTGCTCTTTGCATGTGTTGGTGAAAGTGACTGTTGTAGATGTGACCTCAGTGCAGGTATCACTTTCCAGGTATTCTTCTAGGTGTTTTCCCCCCTTGCCATTCATTGGTTTTATAGGTGGTGAAGATAGAAGTGCTTCAGGACCTGGACCCCACACTGTCAGCTCTAGAGATGATTGCTCTGCGGGCCTACAGGGCCTGGCAATGAACACAGGAAGGGGCTATCTCAGGACCCATTAACTCAGAGTTCATCCATGTGGGGCAGCCAACGTTACTCTCAGTACCCGCCAGAATCCAGGTTTCATAATGATTTCACATATTTCTGTAGGTTCAGTAGATTCAGGGCATTGGGTAAATACAGACATGTGGTTTTCTTGCCGTTTGGTTGTGAAAGAAAGGAACTATTTGCTGTACTGATAGCTGCTATGTAAGCCTGATTGTTGAGCTTTACTCTCCTCTGAGACAATTCAACGTTCATTAAGTTACACAATGTGAGCTTCCCTTTTATTTGAAAGATTCACATTGAGAATACCTAGAACAGGTGTATAAGCTGTCATCATTTTTGAATATTTGATTGGAGAACAGACAGAAAACCTGAGTCGTGTTCTTTGAAACTTGCTTTGATGGCAATTACTAGTTTTAAAACTCCTTGACAATAAGCCTCAATGACCATCCACATGCCAACCGCTTTCTGTGACCAATGATTTTGTCTGAGATGACTGTTCTTGACCCTGTGATTCTTTTGGGGATCAAAAGATGGTCATGAGAGGGAGCACAACGAACCCTGGGGTGCACACTGGGACACCCCTGAGCTTTCTCTCCAGGTGCCATGGGCCAGCTGGTCCACAGAAACCTTTTGTGGAGACAGGTTGGGGCAGCTGGAGGTTTCCAGCAAGGTTACTGGGCAGGAACCTGGGCTGAATTGCCCGCATAGGTAACAATAACCCTGCAATCCACAGTTGGAAAAACGATCGAGCTCTTTTAAACTTTTTTCTTAGTTCAATCTCAGGAGACTCTCCTTCTTTTAAGAGAAAAAGAGAATGACTTTCTTCTCAATCAGCATGCATCACTTTTATCTGGAGCAGGACCTAGTTGGTCATTGACACATGTGCTTCAATAACAGCTTGCACTGCCCTAGCTGGTTTGGCTCAATAGACCGAGCATCAGCCTGTGGACTGAAGGGTCCCGGGTTCGATTCCAGTCAAGGGCACATGCCAAGGTTGTGGGCTCGATCCTCAGTAGGGGGTGTGCAGGAGGCAGCTGATCAATGATTCTCTCATAACTGGTGTTTCTAACTCTCTCCCTCTTCTTTCCTCTCTGAAACGAATAAAAATTTTTTTTTTTTAAAAAATAACAGCCTGCACTGAGTACTTGAAGTTAGCTGGGCCCTGTGCTAACTTCATTATATGTATTATCTCCTTTGTTCCTCACAACAACCTTGAGACATAGGTAGTATTTCGTCCCCATTTTACAAATGAGATGTGGAGTGGGTAAATCATTTGCCTGAGGTTATAGGACCAGCAAATGGCAGAACTAGACATCCAAGTTATGAGGTGGAAGATAAATATTTTAATCTCTTGAGTAGCTCAAACTCTTTGCACTGGTAGATATATACTTATATCATTCCAATTGCATGATAAATCCTATATATGTAGTCTTCACATACATATTATATAGATGGTTCAATTAATGAATTGGTTGAGCTCCCAAAAGACCCAATTTGATCTGCGATTGAACCATTTTCTTTCCTATGTAAATAAGTATATAATTAAAGATTATAAATCTAGTTTCATCACAGAGTAGTAATATGAGCCTAAAGAGGACAGTGAGAACCTAAGAGTACACATAGCATACTTTAATACATACAGACCATTAAGAGGTCACCCTATCATCCTTTATGACCCAAGATGAATAATACCATTACCCCCTTTATTGAAGTCTAGGTTTATAGGAAATGATTAAAACCCAACAAGCTGAGAATAAAGTGAAGTCCGCTGTGGCACCGGGTATTTTCTTCTACTAGTTCTTCTCAGGAAGAGGATGGCCCAGATGTGAGCTGAGGCTCTAGGAGATAATTATAAAATTCCATCCCTGTGGTTTCAACTCAGTTACTCCGTCCTGAAGGACATTTGGCTCTACCAGATCAGAAAGGAGAAATGGTCAAGAGTCTAGTCTCTTTCGCTGAGAATGCTCTGACTCCAGGCTTCTCTCTTGGGACGTACTTCTGGAAAACACACGGTTATTGCGAATGCCAAGAAAGATAATTCTAGAAGAATTAATATTCCCTCTTCTTATTTTTAGCTTCCTTGGATGGTATCCTCCCATAGCCTACAGAGGACATCACAGAGAGCCATGACCAGAGGGGGGCAGATATGATCTCAAACTAGTGCTCACCAAAGAACAGACTGGGGAAAGATCCCGGAGGCAGGGCATATTTTTAATAGAAAACCTATCAGGCTCAGATAAATGAACTTGTAATATTCCCTGGGGCTTTTGGATTAAATGCAGACTTTAATAATTACTCTAATTACTACTGTTGTGATTCTACCTTTGAATCTACATCAAACAAATATACAGCAATTATTACACTTTCATTTAAGCTACTAGTTCTAGGAATTCTGGCTGTCATTATTTTCTCCTAATATACCTTTACCTGTAAAACAAAGCCAGAGATAAAAATTGTTTTTAATTTAGTGGTAAACATGTATTTAGCACCTAGTGATACAATTTCCTTTTACACAAAATTTTAGTGCACTATTCTGAAAGCCACTGGCATACTGTCTGCCTTGGAGTTAATAAATCGACTCATTGATCCTGTAGGTAACAGGGATGAGAAGTTTCCAATAATGCAGCAGTTCCCACCCACCAGGTCATTAAAGCTGATACATCCCTTGTGACCTGGCATACTTGTAGAGCTTTCTTCTGGAAAATAGCTTATGATGGTTATAATCTTCCACCAAGGCTAAAGAATGAGGGACATATGTGTGTAAGAGTGTAGATCGAGAGGTACCCAGAGACCCTGAACTGCCCCCACCTCCAAATCTCACTTCTATTTACCCTGCCACAGTGACTAAAGTAGTTGCCATGCTGTCTACAATGGATGCCTCTGTGTCTAAATGGCCTCTGTAGCTTACTAGCTGTGTGGCCATGGGCAAGCTAAGTTTCCTCATTAGTAACTGAGAATTATAGTAGTGCCTGCTTTAGTGAGTTGTGGTGGGAATTAAAGGAGAGAATACGGTACTTCCCAAACTTGCTAAATTGTTACATGTAACAAAGATGCTATTTAAAAAAATACGTATTTCCAGCCCTTCCCAAATGGATGTTAATTTAGAAGGTCTTTGTGCAGGAAAGGTGAGAATCTGTATGTTTAATAAGCACCGCAGAACAATTCTATGATGGAGGACATAACAGAGAAGTGAAGCTTTCACCACAGTAAGTTCTCAGTAGATGGTGCCAGGAGTCTATTAAAATGAGTATACCCTTGGCCTTAGTCCCTGCCAGGCACACAGTGGGAGCTGGGAGCTGAACTGTTCGTCTGTGTGTAGGGAGACGGACCTGGGCTAGGCTAGGTTCTGATGAGAGAAAGTTGCTAAGAAAAACTCAGTCACTGGGGCTACCAGGGAAGTAAGGTGACTCAGATGGGGGTTTGGGAGATGTCAGAGTGTCAGGTAGGCCCTAACCCAGTGATGGCGAAACTATGACACCCGTGTCAGAGGTGACACGCGAACTCATTTTTTTGGTTGATTTTTCTTTGTTAAATGGCATTTAAATATATAAAATAAATATCAAAAATATAAGTCTTTGTTTTACTATGGTTGCAAATATCAAAAAATTTCTATATGTGACACGGCACCAGAGTTAAGTTAGGGTTTTTCAAAATGCTGACATGCCAAGCTCAAAAGGTTCGCCATCACTGCTCTAATCTATAGCTGCTGCCAAGTGGGGGTGGTGTGGGGGGATAGTGGCGGGGTGGGGTGGACCGGCCCTTCAGTGAGTGGCAGGAAATGCTGTGGACAACCTCACTTACTGCTCCCAAATCCTACCCCTGAGCCAAATGTTGATAGTCACCAGATCTTTATGCCTACTGCCATGGTTCTCACCCTGGCTGGCCATCACTCTTCACTACATGCTGGGACCTTCCCCCGGGAAGGAGTGGCTTAGTGGGTCAGGGTCAGGGCCCACATCTGACTTTGCTTGAAACTGCTCTGGAGGTCCACAGGGTGGAGAATCCCAGCCCTGGAGTCTACAATGGAAACTTCAAGGTTACTGAACTTGTTCTCAAGTTCTACCTGTTCTCCGTGTGATCTGGGTTCTATGTGGCTTCTGTTATCCATTTTTTACTTCTGTCCACTCGTCCATTTCTACTGATACCACCCACAAAGCAGATTCCCTTAGAAATAGAATAAGGTTACTGACATATTTCAGGGGAAAAGTAACAAACCACTAAGTATTTTCATGATACGGCAGAGGCCTGGGACAGCAGTTACTCTCATCAAGATTATAGGATGAGCCTCAGGTCAGCTTTGGTTGGGGCCGTTAAAAATGAACCCAAGAATTATAATGCGTCGTGATTTTTCCTGTTACATTTCTTTGTGAAATTCATCATTTCTGAACAAAACGCTTTCTGCTTTTTCATGAGTTGAATTGTGTCCCTCCAGAATTCATATGGGGTGTCCTAACTCCCCATACTTTAGAATGTGACCTTATTTGGAAATGGGGACATTGCAGATGTAATTAGTTAAGGTGAGCTCACACAGGAGTAGGGTGGGCCTAATCCAATCTGACACATCGAGACACAGACAGGAACAAGATGGCCATGTGATGACAGAGACAGAGGTTGGGGTGATGCTTCTACCTGCTAAGCAATGCCAAAGACTGCCAGCAAACTGCCAGAAGCTGGGGAGAGGCACAGGACAGATTCCCCCTCACAGTCTCAGGAGGAACCAACCCTGCTGACACCTGGGTCTTGGACTTCCAGCCTCCAGACTGTGAGAGAATACATTTCTGTTGTTTAAGCTGCCCAGTGTGTAGTATTTTGTTGAGGAAGCCCTCACAGACTAATATATAGTATTCTCACCCACTGCCTATCTTGATTTATATTTTTCTTTTTCAAATCTCTCTTCTTTGGTGAACACAAAAAAAGTAAAAGACTGATCCTGTGGTTGTACAACAGATTAGACTGACTGGATTAGGTTAAAGTAAAATGATTCGATAAGATGACTTTTTTGCATGTATATGAATATAAGTAACTAGTCTGAAGACATTTTTTTTCTAGTATGTGTATTCTGCCTGGCTGTAGAAATAGCCAGGCAGCAGCAGCCACGGCAAATGGCAGAGCGCTGCCTGTGAGTGCAGCACTGAGATGGGGTCATGGTCTTCGGGAAACTGTCTGTGTGTGAGTGTAGGTGCACACACACGCACACATGCATCGCATGTTACATATCATATGCATTGTATAAATCTGTATCATCCATCCGTAGCACTCAGCACTACCATTAAACTCTAACATCACCCCTGCAACAGAGCTATTATTATGTCCATATTTACCGATCAGTGGAACACAGAGAAATTTAGTGGCTTAGCCCAGGTACCACAGGCAGAAGCTCTTTCAGTGGTGGAAGAAATACAAATAAGTAAGAGACTTGATCATTTCTTTTCTGGCCCTGAGCTCTATGAGGCAGCAGAGCATACTATACGAGTGCAGGAAGGGCTGTGCAGATGCAGAGACCAGACTCAGCCCTTGTTATTTGGGGGCATATGTTGTCATTTGCAGACAAGGACTGGAGCTCAAGGATGCTGACCTGGTGGTTAGCTTGGGGCAGGGACCCCGGCCAGCACTGCCACAGGCCCTCTCTGCTGTGTGGGCACCTCTATGTAACTGGGAAACCTCACTTTTGAGACTGGATAGGAACACAGAGGGAGAACATGGATCCAAGTGATGGTTAAATGAGAATTTTCTAGATGAACAGCTAAGCCTTCCTTAGAAAGTGGCTGAAGGTCATGAGATAACACCTATTGGTATTTCTCTCCCCTCCGACTCCAATCCTTCATCTCATTCTCGGACCATAGCAAAAGAACTAGCTACCTTCAGTTTATGCTTCTGTCAGGCATTTATTTGTACATACTTGCTTATTCTACCCCAGTGGCAATCTCCACTAACCTCCACAGAGCACCAGAAAATTCCTTGGAGTCAGATCTGGAGGGCACAGCTTAGCCAATCCCTCTGTCCTCCTTCCCAACTCCCTCCAGCACAGAGGTCCTCTAGGATGACATGCTGGAGAAACATGTATTAGCGTAGGAAATCATATATGTACATATATGATTTTGAAGTAGTTTAATGTAAACCATATGTACATTTTGATTTGGGCCAGGCTGCTGACTGGCTTTCAGAGTCCTCTTTTTTGCATAAACAACATCTATCCACAAAGTGCATCATCTATGTTTTTTTAAAGTGAAACAATTAATTAAAACCACCCATGAAGCAATCTAAATATGTAATATTAGGTTTTGATGATTTTCCCTAATAACTGACATTGGTCTCATCTACAGGTAATTCTATATTTTTCAATACAATTTAAAAAAAAATCTAGTCTTTCCAAAGTACTCAATTTAGTTTCATAGAAAAAGAAAACATTTTTTTTGCGCCATATTTCAATGGCTCGCATCATATCTAGTTAAATTACAACATTGCAAGTGGCGTAAAAATGGTGTTGGAGCAAATACAAGGACATCTTATACAAGTGAGTGTGTGAGTATACTTTACTGAAGGAATAAAGAGGGTTTTTATGGTGACTTGGTTAAGATGAGGGCCCACTTTGGCTGCTGAGGGCCAACCCCATTCTACTTTTTTCCATGTCTACACTCAAATTTAGATCCTGTCTCCACTTCAATTCATCCCATTCAAAGATGGCACGGGGGGGGGGGGGGAAGGGAGAGACTGGTAAAAGAATATAAACTTTCAGCTATAAGATGAATAAGGTCTGAGGATCTTATGTAAAACATGGTGACTCTAGTTGATAACACTGTATTAAGTATTTGAAATTTGCTAAGAAAGTAGAACTCAAATATTCTCAAACTTATGCATAAAGATACACGTGCTAATTAACTAGATGGCAGAAATCCTTTCACAGGGTACACACATATCAAGTCACCATAATGTACACTTTAAATATCTTATTTGTACATTTTATTGTCAACTAGAGGCCTGGTGCACGAAATTCGTGCACGGGTAGGGTCCCTAGGCCTGGCCAGCGATCAGGGCCAATCTGTGGGGTGACCAGCGGGGCGATTGGGCGCGGGGGGCCTTGCTGGCACTTGCTTTAGCTGGCCTGGGGCCTGTGGACTGGGGGCAGCTCCTGCATTGAGCATCTGCCCCCTGGTGGTCAGTGCACATCATAGCGACCAGTCATTCCACCTGTCATTCCTTCGTTCGGTCGATTTGCATATTAGGCTTTTATTATATAGGATTATACCTCAATAAAGCTGGAAAAACAACAACAGTGTACAGCAAACTGTTGGCTACCTTCTCCTCAGTGCCCTTGAAGCAATATAGCCACTGAAACATTTTGGATGTTTCTTCATTCCTTATTCATGACTCTTTCACTGAATATTAACCTGGAATAGTGTCAAGGATCCTACTTTAATTCTGGATACAAATTATGCCACCAAGAATTCCTGCCAAGGCCAAGCAAGATCTTTGTCATGGATCATTTTGGGGGAAAGAACAAGTGTCTTCACTATAATTTCTTATACTTTATTTGGCAAGAAATGGTGAAATCAAACTTGCAGGAATGAGTGTAAAGCTCACTTGACTAGAATTTAAAATTGGGAGATCCGCAGGTGGAGGTAGGAAGTCACTGACCACAGGGCATCCATAATCTGCAACTCAAGCTGGTGGTGCATACACTGACCCCATCTCTCTCTTCTTTTCCTTTTGTTATAGTAAAATACACATAATATAAAATTTCCCATTTTAAGCATGTTTAAGTGTTCAGTTCAGTGGCATTAATTACATCCCCAGTGTTGTGCGACCATCACCATTATCTGTTTCCAAAACTTTACTATCACCCCAAACAGACACTCTGTATCCATTAAGCAATAATCACCCATTCTCCCTGCCCCCAAACCCTCATTTCCTTTTTAGCTTTCAGTTTTGGTGAATCAGCATAGGTTTTCCTTTTTATATATCTTGATTTGACCACATACTTAACTAAGAAAATGCTGCTCTTTGTTTTGTATAAAACACCAAAGCACACACACATTGTATACTGTAGGTCTTAACCAACAAATGAGTTCATGAGAATAATCTACTTTTAAATATGTAAATCAAATAATGGTATAAATTATCTAGTAAAAAGGAAGTGAGGTAGGGGATTGGAGTGAGATAGGAGATAAATCATAGTCTAAATATATAGCATGTATTTTACACATTTAGATGATATATCTTGGATTTTCCTGAAGCAAAATTCATATATCATTCTAAAACTTTTATATCTAGGAAAAATCATCATTGTTTCCCTTGGGCATAGATATATTATATCTCATAACCCAAAAGTATATTTAACAAATTTCAGTTCAGTCAAATATATTGCCATAGTAAATTCTTTCTATTTCAGTATTTTTCTCAAATCATGCTAGCCCGTTCATGATGGTTTCACACTATTGAAAAGTGATTTATTCTGGGTGGAATAAATTTCCAGCACGAACCCTCCACAAATATTAGAAATGTGAGATTATCACATAAATGCCAATGAAAAAAATGTTTCTGGAATTGTACTAGCTGTTATCAAAACAATAACAGCAGTGATAAATGTTTTAGAGATTGAGCACTAGGGATTTTAAAGACATTCATTACATGCCAATCTCCGAAAGCAACATCTAATAAGTGCAAAAATCTTTAAAAGCAAATAAATACATTGAGAAGTATAATTTATTTTAGCCTGTGCACTGATTTTTCAAAAACGTTTCTCAGAAAATAAAACCCCATTTCAAGCTGTATGTATTTCATCCGACTTGGAGAAAGAAGAGGGATATCCATGTCCTTTATCACGAGGAAGATACAAGGTGGCCATAATCCCAAAACATAGACAGTGTGACACGGGGAAGCCTCGAAGGCTCTCAGAAATGGCTCTGATGCTGGGAGCAGAGTGTGTTTCCAGAGTATAATCCGACTGATACAGTGTTCTTTGCAAAAGGCTGTGAGGTCTTGGCCTAATAAGCATAATCTCATTACACTGCAAATAAAAGTTTCCTATTTATCTCCAGATTTCAAATGAATCTAATAAGGCTTATGATACAGTCACCCAATACCCTAATCATATTTCTGCCTATCTAAAAGCAATCAGTAATTGTGTTACAGCAGAACGTGCTGACAATACCTCTGACACAGAAAGGAGAACGAGAGCCCAGCTGTACTAATTAAATTAAATGCTAGGCTGATGGAATACATTTGCTGAAGCCGGGAGAGTATGGGTGCAGAATTAATAAGCATTACGGCTTAGAGCGGGAGATGATATCATAATGGATGCAAGGTTTTGATGTTGAAAGCCTCATTCAGATTCAATGTACCATAATGTACGGATCTGACAGCTGCTTAGAGAGGTGCAGAGCCTTGAACAAATTGCACAGGAACTTTCCCGTTTTTATGCTCCTCTCGGAGGGACATAACATCTTGCATTACCCCCGAAGCCTAAACATCGCCCGGGCCGGGCTACCAGGAGGCAGCCACAAGCATCTGCGATCTATCTCTCTTAGCCAGTTTCCCTGTCTTCTCCCTCATCTCTCCTCTCTCCCGGCTCTGAAACTTTTGTGTCTCTCCTTCTACACTCCCTTTTGGATTTTATATATATAAATATATGTGCTCCAGCATCAGAACAGGCTGGGGAGAGATCATTTCTGAATTAGATTTTCCTACGAGGCATTTTCCCCATTCTCCTAGGAAAAAACAAGGCTTTCAGGGAAAGAGGTACAAACGGGCCACTGAGGGGAGGCGGGCTGGCTGCTGAGCGAGCTCGGGGCCTGGCAGCGGGGACCGCCCCTCGCGCGCTGGGCGGCCTGCTGGTGCCAGCGCAGCACAATCTCCTGCTCATAAATTAGCTGCGCTATCTCGTCGGCTGCAGCGCTGGAGCTGCTGTGCCAGCGGCCGGCCAGGAGTCATTATCATGAGAATTTTGACAGGATATTAAATTTACTAATCCTGAACTTTCCCGACTGACCCTAACTGGGAACAGACAATGCGGTTCCTGCCTGCCGGGAAAACACTTTCTCTGTTTTCTTTCTTCTTTCTGCCTTTTTCTCTCCCACCATCCTGCATGTTTCCCCCCACCCCCACCCCATACCCACCACCTAGTCTCCCTCAAGTGAAACCAACATTCAGGCTCCCCGCAGCTTCTCCCCTCCTATGGGGAGACTCTCTTCTAGCGGGAATCCTAGAAGACAGCACACCCACACCTCTGTGGGTATGTGTGTGGAAATGCCAAGTTATATGGCTCATCCCTTCTGACCAGGTTGGAGGGCACAGCAGGTAATTAATGGGCTTCCAGGGCTAACAGGATGGGATGCTCACCATTTCATTCAGTCCAACCTTTACCCACAGGACATTGACACCTAGAGACAAACCAGCATGCTGGTCAGCGATCAGGCTCCATCCTCTACGCACACGGAAGGCGCACACACAGGCACGCGTGCACACACACTTGCACACACGCTTCCCTGACACGACGCCAGATTGTGCTGCCTCGGTCACCTGCGATTTACCGCAGGAACCCTCAGCTCCACGCTGTTGAAATTTCGGAAAGACCAACACACACTTTGGCGTTCCCGGGCTCTCTCTCTCAGAGATGCTCACTGACCCCAGCAAATCAGGCACTGCGCGCACAAGTGTGGTGATAGCAACGGTTACTCTTTGTTGATTCCGTCTATCAATAAACGACATCGGACCCCAGGAATATTTTTAGAAAGTTCCGGGTGTCACAGCAGCATCCGGCATCTTGCCCATTTATAAGCTCTCCGAGCTTCGGGAAAACAAAACACGCCACCGATTTCCACTGACGCGCTGCCAGTGTGATCTCTGAATAATTCAGCATTAAAACCCAGGCCGCTCGCCTACCTCCCCGAAAAACTCCTGCAAACACAGTGCCAATTAAGTTGCTGAAAACAGCAGATTTCCACTAATACTCTACAGATAAAGCTGACCATTAAATCGCAATTTAACATCCCGGGCAGCAGGAGCTGCTGACAGCCTCCGAAGCTTGTAATCTCATTTAACCCCCTCCTGTCAGGAGCAGGCCCGGCCCTCCAGCATAATGCGGCCAAATTAGACCTGACATGGCAACGAGAGAAAGAAAAACCTCTTTAGCTTAAAAGTCAGGCCACAGTGGGCAACCTTGACCTTCAGCGTCCCCTGCTCGCCCACTCCGGTCTCCAGGGACCCGGGAGACATTTACCCCGAGAGAGGAGGGGAGAGAAGAACAGAGGAGGTGGGGCGGGGGCGCTAGGCACAGGACACGTGGATTTCCCTGGGGGCAAATTACAGAGAGTTTTCCTAGACAATGGAAGCAAATTTCACCTGGGCTTTTTCAAGTCTTTCTTTGGTAATAAAAGATGAACCCCGATGGTTCTGTTCAAACTCTTTTGGCTCAATATTTTCCCTTTGCCTGCAGTGGCCTCTGACTTCGAAGCCGGGGGACGCCTCTGCTGGAACACAGTTTCCCTCTCCACGCCGGAGCCACCATGCATTTTAAATGAGGTCATCTTAGCTGGTGGCTGGAGCCTTCAAAGCCATCGCCTGGAACTGGCATTTACCGGAGCTCTGTTTTCATAAGGAAATTGGGCCGCCTCTGAGATCCCTGACAAGCGGCATTCTTGACAGGGCTCTTCCACCAAGTCCACTTATTTTGTTAAGAGGGGTTGGGAGGGAGAGGGGTGGGGGATGTGCGGCCCCAGCCCAGACCCTGGGAGAGGATCTAGTCTACAGCATTCTCAGCAGTTTCCAAGTCAAACCAGAGCCCCTTTAGAGAGAGAGCTGCACCACGTCTCACGCCTCAGTAACGATGACAAACTCAGAGATTGCACCAGAATGACTCAGTGTGCACTCTATTTCAGAGCGAATCTGTGTCTTTGTTCAAAAAGAATCAGTTATTAAATCTAAAAGTGCTTCCCTCCCAAGGATAAAATAATGTTTTTGTTTATTCTCTTGGCAACCACCACCACCACCAACACAAAACAACATAAACTGTTTTCAGCCCCAAAGTTAGAGGGGCATCTCCCAAAGTTCACGTTCATGTCTCTAGTGACTCTTTGGACCTTAAAAAACGAGCAAAACACAACACCACACTAAACAATCCCAGCCTCTACTCTTTCCTGGCCTGCATTTCAAAAAATAGATGCAAACGCACAAATCAAAAACTTCTAAAAGTCCAGGGAAACTTTAAGAGAGAGAGAGAAAAAAGAAAAAGAGAGCAAGAAGAAAGTGAAAGAGACAGAGAGAGACAGTCAGAGAGAGACAGAGCGGGAGCTGCTTCCCCTTCCGCACCTGAGTGACTCACTCTCTGTAGGAAGCAGTTCAGCAAATGTATGAATAAATTATTCCTCACAAAAGGAGAGAAAAGCCAAGATGCCTGCAAGGAGGAAACTTCTGGACCTCCCAGTCGTCAGCTGCTCAGCTTTGCAGCTGCCCCCCAGCCGGCCCTCGCTACTGGACTCCTGCTGCCCCACAGCCTCCTGTGACTCACCTGTCCCCGCTCCCAGGGGCCACACAGCAGGAAGGCACTCTCAGCACTACCAGCAAAGGCAGCCCTCTCTGCGGCGCTCCATCACCTGCTGCAGAGGCCAGCTCTCAGGTGCTGCCGGTGAACTCAAATTCTGACGCCCCCCCATCTTCCCCCTTTTGCTCCTGGCATGAAGCTAGCTGAACTAGCTAGCAGAAACCGCCTCAATGTTTATTTCAACTTCCCGGGGCTGCAGTGGAGCGAAGTCCTGCTTGCCTGAGCCTTTCTGCAATGGAGTGGTTTATTTAATTTGTCAGTATAATGGGAGCGGCTGAATGAGAGACAGAGAATGCAGTGTGGTATAAAAGAAACAAAGGCTAAAAGTACCACTATTTTGATTCCCTTTTTAAAATTACTTCCAAAGTGTGGTATCTATTGTGAAGAATAATGCTGAACAAAGCACAGTGTCTTGGCAATATTCACAGAGCTTATTCACCCACAGCCAGTTCTGTCTGTACATTCAGAGGTAGAATACACTTATAAATGATGTATTGGAAGGACTATAGCTTCTATTGTGTCCCCAGTGTAAACAGAAAGGCAGACAGGAGCTGAATGGCATATGGGCAGCGAGGCCACACTGGATGCAACCATTCCCCCAGTTCTGGGGAGGGAAATCCGAAATCAGCTACCGCCCCCCTCCGAGTCACAGTGATGAAGGCTCAGTCCAGGAGCACCCCCACGGTCTCCTCTTCATCCATCACCCCTGATTTGCACCTGCAGGAACTTCTAGAAGGTTACCCTGGGAAACAGTGGCCAAGGACATGCCTTGCTGCCTCCACTCCCAGGTGAAAGGTGAACCCAAACCCTTCTGACAATTTCCAGAATCTTCCACTGAGAGGACACTAGTCTCTCCCACTGATAACAGTTTCCATAAGTTTCAGAAAACTTGATGATGTCCTCCATGTGCGCTGTGTAGGGGCTGCGAGGGGTTCCTCTGGTGGGCGGCGTCACTCTACATCCCACAGCTTTTTTGTTTAATCTGTCATGTTTAGCAGATAAGCATTTCTTTAGTTAAACGACTGCACTGCATTTGTGAGAAAAGAGCCCTGCTGGTTATAAATTGCACACTTCTACTTCCCTGCAAATTTCAGGAAAAAGCACTTTTTGAATATTGGTTTTCTTCTGTTAAAACATTTTTGGACACTCATGCCAAGAGGAAAAAACAATTTAGCGCTTTAGTAACCATGATTCTTGTCCCAGCATAGGAATCACAGAGAGTAATCACTCACCTTCCCTTTTGGTCCAGCGTCTGTTTAGGCCTCCTCTGTTCTGGCCGTTGTTTTAGACGCTGGGGAGACGAGATGTGCGAGACCCTGGCGTGATGTCACAGGGGAGTACATTCCTGGCACTTATCTGAAGTTTGGACACTTTTGGTTTTTATAGAAATGACTGCCTTGGTGTCTATGTGGCTACAAAGACTGGTTGATGGAATCCACAGTGCTGGCTTTATTGGCAACTCAATGGGCTCAGGATCATTTAGTTTATTTATTTTTAAAAAAGTATATTTTATTGATTTTTTTACAGAGAGGACGGGAGAGGTATAGAGAGTCAGAAACATCGATGAGAGAGAAACATCAATCAGCTGCTTCCTGCACAACCCCTATTGGGGATGTGACCGCAACCAAGGTACATGCCCTTGACTGGAATCGAACCTGGGACCCTTGAGTCCGCGGGCCGATGCTCTATCCACTGAGCCAAACCAGTTAGGGCAGGATCATTCAGTTTAATGTCTTCAGAGGAAACAGAGCCAGAGTGTGCATCGTGGGAGTGTACGGGACAATAGAACCTGGTAGGAATGTTTGAAATCAATTGGCCTAACTTTCTCATTTTACAGAGGGAAACATTGCTATCAATAGAAATTTGATTTGCTCAAGATTAGCCAGTGGATAAATTGGGATTAGGGTGTGGATCTCTTAAGCCATCCAGGTACTTTAAAACATTTTAAACATAATGGTCCATGAAAAGCAGTAGTCAATGATGTTAATATAATTACTTTTGATATACAGACACTTCAATCAACATCCACTCTTCTCTACAAAAGTTTTCAATTTTGTACAAATGATTCTCAGATCTTGAATGACTCAAAAAGTTAATAAATTATCACATTCGAAGTGACTCTGGGACTCCATGGTTTGGGGAATTCTTCATTTTTGTGAATTTCTCTCTCTCTGATGATAAAATAATAGGTACCATTTGGTAAGCAGTTTGTGTTCCTTGTAACATCCTACAGATGTCTCAACCTCCTTCCACTGATATCTCTCAGGCAGTTCTCCCGGGGCTGCTGATGGCAGTACAAGCAAGTGGGCTAACTCCCAGGTACCGAAATGGATTTGGCTGCTGAGTTACTTCCTCACCCTTAAAGAGAGATTGGAATATAACGGACTGTTGTGACCCACAAAATGCATTGTTTCACGTTTTCTGCTTAGTTGGCCAATGATAAGTGGGTCAGTCCAGGGTCCAGTGGACACAGTGTTGAATGGAGGTTAGGAAATGAGTCTAGATCTCACTGCAGGTTTTGGGGGCCCAATTTGATCTCCTAATTCTCCAACTTGAAAATGGTCTTGACGATTTTGTATACCTACTTACACATCCTCTACTTCCACATGCTTCCCAGGGACAGGAAATGTCCCTGTAGTACCTTTTATCAGTAGTAACCTTGTGAAGGTAAATTAGAAATACGTGTGCATTTTAGGCTCTAGAAAGAAAGGTGCAGTATACATTCCAGGTAATTCTGGTCTCCATTCGAAGGGGCAGTCAGCAAAGGTGGACATGCTGTCATTACACACAGCCCTCTCCTCCCATTTAACCCACATTATCTGAAACATTTTTAGACGATGTTACATTATAGTTCCAGCTAGGCACGGAATGCTAGAAGCTTATCCATTTCATGCCGAGTTTTTTACATACGACATGCAAGAACCTGAATTTTTGCAATGAATGTGTGGGAGGTAGGAGTTAGCTATCGTCACTCAGAATTTGAGAGTCGCATTAACGCTTAAATAGCATGATGAATTCATGATGTATTTCTTGAATTTTATTTCACACGACTGGGTTCAGGGATGCCTAGATTTTCAAACAAGGATTTCTGCTTCCTGAGGAAAAGTAACCAAAGGAGAAATTCGCATTATTAGCAGAACACTGCGTGCTGGGCTGGATTAAAGAGCAAACCATTTAAAAATCAGTCTTCCAGTTTTTAATTTTTTCCAGCTCTTCTCTCTCTCTCTCTCTCTCTCTCTCTCTCTCTCTCTCTCTCTCTCTCTCTCTCTTCATATGCTTTAAAATCCTTTGCAGTCTTCCTTCCTAACTGCACAATATCAAAAGCTCTCTGTTCTAATCCTCTCCCTGGCTGCCTCAATTAATCACTTCTTTATTACAGGACTTGGCGTCTTGCCCTCCCATTCACCAACAAGCGTTTCCCTTACTTTGCTTCCCCGAAGCCAAGGCTGCTCTTGTTCCCCTTTGCCATCTCGTCCTTCTCATTCTCAGCCTCTCATTTTCTTTCTTCACTTCACCCCCAATTCTTCACTTCATATTTATTTATTCTCTCAGCCTCCTAAAACTCAACTCGCTTTTTCGTTTACGCAGTGAATATTACTGCACGCCTGCCCGGGCCTTTCCCGACTACGCGGGGATGAGATCTGGTTAGTACAGAAGAAGAGCTGTGGTTCCTAGTGCTGACTGAGCAGTGACTGTGCCCGGGGCTGTGTTCGCCTCTGTGAGCTTTCCCACGGAAGCCGCGGGAACTCCATGCAGAAAGGCTGTCCCTCCCCTTACCTAGAAGGAGAAGTGACTGAACAACTGAATGAGGTTCAGAACCCGAGGCAGTAACCACAGCCCTCATGTTTCCCAGAGCAGCACCCATCTCACTGACCCAATCTGTGAAATGTGAGCACATCCTGTCCACGGCTGGTGGAAAGACCCTGCCTCTGAGCACCTGGACAGGGCCTGACTCGGCCCCTGAGGTCTGCCTGCTGTTTGTGACACGGACAGCTTCACTTTCTTTCTTTTTTTTTTCCTTTTAAAATCTTTATTGTTGAAAGTATTACATATGTCCTCCTTCCCCCCTCCCCCATTGACCCCTTCTAGCCCGCTCCCACTCCCCACCTCGGGCCTTCACCACCCTGTTGTCTGTGTCCATGGGTTATGCATATATGCATACAAGGTCTTTGGTTGATCTCTTCCCACCCTCTCTGCCTTCCCTCTGAGATTCGACTATCTGTTCCATGCTTCCATGTCTCTGAATCTATTTTGTTCATCAGTGTATTTTGTTGATTAGATTCCACATATGAGTGAGATCATGTGATGAATTCTTCACTGATGATCACGAGGGTCACTGAGCTGCCTGAGGAAGAAAGTATGCCACGGGTGTCAGCTTTCTGATCATCACTGTTATCGCTCATGTCATCTCCAAAACTACTGTTTTGGTACCAGATTTACTCAGTAGTAGCAAGTTAATTTTCAACGGAGCAGTTTAGTTGATAGTTAAAATGCTCAATAAAAGAGTTTTAGATGTAAGGCAGTAAATAACGGATGTTTTACAATTTTTGATTTTTGGAAAGGTCTATTTTATTTGTGTTATTACAATACTAGAAGCCCAGCACATGAAATCACACAGCCCCGCCCACCTGTGCCGGTCTTTGGTCGTTATGGCCACTGGGTTTTTATAATATAGATATTGTCATAATTGTTCTACTTATTATTAGTTATAATTTCTTACTTTGCCTAATTGATATTTTTGTTTTTAAAACAATTATTTAAGTATAGTTGGTATACAATATTATAGAAGTTTCATATATATATATATAAATGTTAACAGGAAACAGCATTTCTTTTTTAAAAATATATATATTTTTTATTATTGATTTCAGAGAGGAAGGGAGAGGGAGAGAGAGACAGAAACATCAATGATGAGAGAGATGTCCTTGACTAAATGATGTCCTTGACTTCTGCATCAGGAGTCCGAGTTTCATACATGACCCTACAGCCCTGACTTGCTGTGCACTTCTGCTTACCCCCTTTTGTGGCTTCAGACTTAGGGACACATAAGGTGTTAAAATAGTGTCTTTGATGTAATTACCAAGAGCAGAACGTGCAATTTTTGACAACGAAGAACTGGCACTTAGAGCAGAATATTTAGCGAGCAGTGCTGGCTAGCGCTTCAGTTCCCAGCCAAGCAGGCAAGAGCTCCGTGTTCGGAAGGCACAGAAGAAGTGCTTTCATGGACCAACACAAAACTCAGCATGCATCTCTTCTTCTTGTGGCAATGCTGGGCAACCCAGCTAGCCTGGGGGACACCCCAGGAGCCTGAGGAACCTCACCTTGCTATGAGCAACAGGCTTATACAAATGCTTGACCCCTTCCCCCCATGGGTTAGAGAGTGAGGTTAAAACTTTAAAAAGCCTTAGGACAGAAAAATTACTGTCCTAAGAGCTTGATCCAAGGAATCGCACTGAGTGGTCTGCAGCACTTCTAAATCAGTGAGTGTTGGCATGTTGAGAGAAGAATATGGACAATGAACAAAATCAAAATGTACACAGTCCAGAGACATTCATCTAAGCTGGACCAGCGTGTGGAAATCTCAGCTGGGGTTGCGGGGGTTGCAGATCCCCAGATCCCGACCTGCAGAGGTTCCCATGTAGCAGATGGGGCCTGAGGATCTTCCTGGGGAGTCAGATACAGGATCCCTGTCTTAAATGGCTTGGACCCATGTGTGGTATGAGCAGACAGGATGAAGGCAGTTACTCCACCTCATGTATTGCAAACACACTGCTATCATTCACCGAGTATTTCCTGAGTGCCTGGTGCTTCCCATTTAACATTACACCTGACTGTTACAGTGACCATGTTACAAAAGAGGACACTGGGCTCAGAGAGGGGGTGACTTCCTGCAGTCACATGGCTAGATTGCTCAGGTACAGAGGGTACTTGAATGGACAGCCCTGAACCAGATGCAAAGAACCATCACTGTTCCCAGTCTGGGAGCGCCAGCGACTGCTGACATTGAAAGGCAGAAGCAGGAGAGAGAAAGCCCTTCTCCCTGATTTTTGTCCCTCCTAACATCCCATGTCACTCCCCAAATCCCCCTAGAAGGATAACTTGTTTTCTCTCAGCTGTGAAATTAGAGCTATTCTTCTAGGGCAGTGGTCGGCAAACTCATTAGTCAACAGAGCCAAATATCAACAGTACAACGATTGAAATTTCTTTTGAGAGCCAAATTTTTTAAACTTAAACTATATAGGTAGGTACATTGTTATTAACTTAATTAGGGTACTCCTAAGGCTTAGGAAGAGCCACACTCAAGGGGCCAAAGAGCCGCATGTGGCTCACGAGCCGCAGTTTGCCGACCACGGTTCTAGGGAAAAGCTTAGAAATAGGGTCTTTTTGAGGAAGAGATCAAGGTAACATAAAGTTCCCTATTTAAGAGGAAAAGAGCAGCTGATGACAGAGCCCAGCCTTGGAGCCAGAGGACCCCGGCCAGGGTGGTAGGTGGGTGGGAGGGAGAACCTGCCCCAAATAGACAGATTTCACCCTGAGAAGGTCAAGGCCTCCCTAAGTCCTTTGGAGTCCTCTTGCTTTTTGTCCCAAGTTCAGGTATTTACTGTAGAGGACAGCAGTTTTCTGTGTCAAGGCGTATTGTCTGGACACGCACAGGCTGGTTATGCTGCACCATGGCCCATGTCTCAGCATCTACCTGGAAAGACTTTCATTCAGGAGTGCCACACCCCACCCTGCCACTGGCAGCAAATGCCCTGAATCGAGGTGCAGAATTTCAGCTGGTTATGGACTCTAGTGTCCCAGCCAGTTGGCCACAGGCTGGCTCAAACATCACGGGCATCATGGCCCCAAGTGTGGTTATAATGACAATGCTGAACCTGGCAGGAAGCCACTGCCTCTGTCTGACCACAGGGTGATTCCAGCCACCTCACCTCAAACTAAAAAGAACAGCTCCTCTGAGGGGTGTCACTCTTGTCTGGGGGAGGAGAGAATTTTGGTTTAAGCTTGCCTCAGAAGAGAGAGGAAATGGAGTGATGGGAGAAGGAAGGCTATGTCCACATGTCCAAGGACCCATGGGTAGGAGGCAATGGGAATTCAGGTGGCCTTTTGGTACCAGAAGTCCACTGAGCTTTGGGGAGCATCCTGAGTCAAGGATGCATGCACCCAGGCATCCCAGGAGGGGGCAGGAAGCAGAAAGCACTGCCCTTGGCAATTTCCCATTCAGACAATTCATGAGCACTTGAGAGTACCCAGAAATAATGGGGGACTCAAATAGGTCCAGAAACATGGCATCAACCGGCTTTTGTTACAGATATCATTTGGTCATGCATTCTATGTACAAAGGAAATGTGACATGGCCTTTTAAAGGAACTTCTCAGGTTGAAAGCTGCTTCATGATCCAGAATGGAGGTAGCAGCTACCTAAGGCTCTGGAAGAAGTATCTTTCTGACAATGATTTAGTGGAAGAAAAAATTGTTTTAGTGCCCAGCCGGTGTGGCTCAGTGGTTGAGCATTGACCCAGGAACCAAGAGGTCACTGGTTCAATTCCCAGACAGGGCACATACCTGGGTTGCAGGCTCAATCCCCAATTGGGCGGCGGGGGGGGGGGGGGGAGCAGTGCGTGCAGGAGGTAGCCGTAGATAATGTTTCTCTCTCTAAAATAAATAAATAAATAAATAAATAAATAAATAAATAAATAAATATTTTTTGTTATTTAAAAAAGGTTGTTTCAGTGAAAGAGAGATCACTTCTATTTCAGATAGCTCTAATCCATGGAGAGGCTGGGGTCAACTGCACAGGCCTGACTGTCATCCCCCATGTAGGCGTTGGGGGGAAACAGACACTGGGCAGGATCACAAAGATGAACATGGCAGGACAAGTCTTTGTTCATCTATCCATCCATTCATCCACCCATCCATCCATCCATTTACCCATTCAACCATTCATCCATCCATCCATCCACCCATCCATCCATCCATCCACCCATCCATCCATCCATCCACCCACCCATTCATCCATCCATCCATCCATCCATCCATCCATCCACCCACCCATTCATCCATCCATCCATCCATCCACCCATCCATCCATCCATCTTTCATTTGTACCAGATTTAATTTTAATGAACAGTCAAGAAGTCTTTAAGGTTTCAAGAGAGGGTGCATAGTCAGGCAATTGGAGTTGTTTTCACATAAGCCTGTGTTCCACTTGATCATTCCTGAGCTCTGACTTCTCCAATAAGACAAAGTCTCTGTAGAAAATATACATAGATAATCTCAACTCCCCTCTTTCATTATGTTTTCAGAGTTAAGAAGTCGCTGGCAGTGACTGGGAACATTTCTCAAGCAATTTTTGATCTGAAGGTAGCTGTATAAAAAAATCCTAAGAAGAACTTTTAGTTGGCAACCTATATTTGTGTGGAATGCTCAAATGCATGACAACTTACTGGGCTGTGGAAGTTTTAAATGAACACAGGAGGCGATGTTGGGTGGGCCTTGACTCTTTTGCTCAAAATCTTCTCTGGCTCCATTAGGCCAGGGGTGTTGTGTTCAAAGTGGGATACCCCCGCCCCCCACCACACACACACACACACACACACACACACACACACACACACACACACTCACACACACACACACACTAGCTGAATGTGGAAACAAATTGGCCATGGTGAGGAAGAGTAGGAGCCATTTGGGACAGATTTTTATTCTATAAAGTAAGTTGAATAATATCAACTAGGTTGAGACCCAGGTGCAGATCAGATTTTATGGGGCCTAAATTGTAGAATTTGGGGTATCCTCTTTAATAAAGACACAAAAAAGCAAACATAAAATTATAAATACAAAATTAAATACAGAGCCTCTGAGGGCCTGTGGAGGTGAGGGGCCTGGACCTTAGTCTTCCTTAGCTTCCTGGTCTGTCAGCTGCTGCCGAGGCCCATGAACAATGTTCCCATGCCCATGGGTCGTTGTAGGTTACAGCAGGCTTCTCAATTAGGGGCTATTCCCTCCCCCCCCCTCCCCAGGGGACATTTGCCAATGTCTAGAGACAGTTTTGATTGTCTCAGCTGGGGGGGCTGATGGGTACTACTGGCATCTAGTGATACACCCAATAATGCCCAACATTCAATAATGCACAGACCGTCCCCCAGAACAAAGAATGATCTGACCCAAATGTCAACAGTGCCAAGATTGAGAACCTTTGAGATAAATCTAGAGATGTGCTCTTACAGAATAATGCCAGGCTGAGAATCAACCAATTCGACCTGTAGGGCTCAAAATACCACATATGGGGTGCATTCACAAACTCACCACCATCAAGATGGATGTCACATCTGGTTGTGTTGCGTCAGTACCCACCGCCCACGGGTTTATGGACCCCACCGGCTCATTTCACTTAGAGCTCTGAGATCCACGCTCACTCAAATAGCACGACAGGCTAAGTGCATTGTTTGTACCTCAATACACTTGTGCACGTCCTTTGTGCTCAGCTACCAAATAACATTTAAATCTGCTGCCTCCATCCTAAATTAATATATTTTAAGGCTTATACCCATAAATCATTCATTTCAAAATTCTCATCTCTTATGAAAAGTTCATCATTTTCATTCACATTTTGTCACAAAAAATTAGGAGTTTAGCTTCCCGAAAATTTCATTTCCCACTTGTCTTTTATGTGCGGCAAGATAGTAAACCAGCAGATTAGCTTTTCTTTCATCACAGCAGAGGAGGACGAGCTAGAACGTAACACAATCAAAACAAATTGCTTAGGAAAATAATTCCTTTATTTAAAGGAATTACCAATAAGCAGGCTGCTTTCACAAGAAACAGAAACTGTCATGGAGCTGGCCAGGGTCGGAGAATGTGGAGGCTGAATTACACTCTCCTCTGCAGTTACTGTTCCAAATTATAGCGATGCTCACATCTTATGAATGGCTTCTTAAAGTGGGGTAAGTTAAACACCATGTAACAACCAACTGCTCCTAACATCTTCTTACAAGTACAAACCCTAAAGGAAACGATCTGTGCCTTATGTCTGATAGACCCAGCATCTCCTTAGTTGATGTAGCACTACCTGGCCAAGGTTGGTCAGATGCTACAATGCACCTGCTGACACCAGGTCTCAGGGATCGCTCTCACCCCCGACCCCTGGGCAGTGCATAATTATGTTCTGCAAAAATGGTCAGGGAGTTATTAAAATGATAGTTTTCTCCCTATAAGCATGCTTGAATAAAATGTTCTCATCTTTGATTATACAATAGCAAGTGTAGTCTCCTGCAAATAAAAGACATCCAAGTAGAGCTTTGGTGAATTTAGAATATCTGAATTAAAATAAAAATGTGATGCAAATTGAGATTTTATTTAATTTTTTTTAAAAAGCCCATTTGAAAATAAATGAAAGCAAAAGCTTGAAACTAATTTATATGTTTGCTGTCTTCAGATCATTTTCACTGTGTGAATAAAGGAAAGAGGTAAATTAAAGTTATCCCAGGATATTACTCGTAAGAGGTTAAAGTATGTTCTAATGGGCAGATTAATTCTGTGGGGAAATAACATTAAATCTTTCTGAAGCCTTGAAAATTTTTCAAAAGCATTCTTGCTGCTTTCTTGCATTGCAACAAATGCAATCATCTGGCTAGATAATCTGGCATCTTAAATAACTTTGCACTTAAGCCCTGTCAATTTGATCTTCCAAGGTTAATTGATTATTTCAACAAGCATTCTTGCCAGAAAAGATCTGAGTGCTTACATCTTTTCATTAATTCATGCTGTTTGGTGAGAAGGTGAAAAATAAGAAGGGGCTGCCTGATTTAACTCTTTCATTACCCAGTCTCCAAGGGAACATGGGAGATAACTTTGCTCAGTCAAACCGCAGCTCGATTGGCAGGGGCAAAATGAATGAGACCGACATCCTTACATACCCAAGTGTAAAGGAAGTACGTGGATGCTCGTTTTGTAATGAAAACAACTGATTTCGTGGTGACGCTTCCCCAAAGCCTGACCCTCACTGCTTCCTGCAGTACCAGGTCATTCACACTGGACAAAGCCTGTCTGGGGCTTTCTGGAATGGACTTGTTCTATCAGCAAAAAATATTTGTCATTGACATCATCCTTTTCAGAGACACAGCCAGGACACTGGCGGCTCACCCCTCACGCACACGGTGCCACAACTCATCGGCTGAATGGCAGAAGCTGGCCAAAAATCAGTCCTTTTTTTTTTAAAAATGGACATTAAAATTGTGCAGGCATTCCTGTGTTTCTTAAAAAGACAAAAAGCAAACCCAGACACTCCTAGCATGAGAAAGAACCTGTGTTGATCAGAACCTCCTACATGGTGCTGCAATGACCATTTTCCATCCCCAATGCTGGGAGGACCAGAGAACATGGACTTCCTTCCTCTCTGGCCCGGCTCGTTTCCCAAACCGCCCCAAACACACCGACTTCTCTCCACGTTCGCCACTTCTTTCCCACTTGGGTTAGTAGAGCACCTGAAAGTATACCCCAGTTTGCTGACAGTTGGGGGCCTGCAGCTCGCTGCCCTCTGCCCCCAACCGTTTCCTTCTTCCATCACGCTGCATTTTGGGGAATGGTCCTTACTTCTCTGCAACCTCAGCACAGCCTGAACCCGAGAGGGAGGAGGGAGGAGGGAGGAGGGAGAGGCCACTATAGGCAGTGATGGCTCTCACCCTCCGCTTATGAGTTTGGGGTGGGCACTGCCAAGCAGGGGCCCAGAAAGCGCCCGCAGGCTCAGAGCACATCCATCCACAGGCTGGCAGGGCTCTCCCTGCCCTCCCCCTGCTCGCTTCCAAATGAAAGCAGCCACACCGCCCTGGAATTGGAAGGAGAAGGCCACAGCTTTATTTACATAACACAAGAGATATCACAATCAACAAGCATTAATCATGATCATTACCCCAAATCATACAAAATAACGCTGCTGACCGCTTCCGCAGCTCGTGGGTTGTATTTTAGTTCTTTTCTTTCCCTCTTGGAAAAAAAAGGGGGGAAATGACAAAATCATTAGGAGCAATCTGGGGGCCCCCCAAATAAAACACGTGTAAATTAAACACATGTGAAGTGCTCGATATGTGGCAAATTAGCACAGAAAATACGGAGACCCGTGCATCTGAGCAGTCTGCCTGACTCGGAGATGTGACAGGTATTATTGCTCTCGGTGGAGTTATTTAAGCCCGGTAGGAATCCCAGTGTCCGGGAATGTCAGGGGACTGTTATTAGACAAGTTTAATTAGGATCTACCCTGCTGCTCCTAACAAGCATTTAATTAACTTCTAGGCAGGGTAATTAGCTTTAGATTGCAGCTGATTTTCTTCCTCACCTTCTGTTGACACTTGGCCCGCACTGAGGCATCCTGCCTGGCTGACAGTGTAATGGATAGCATCGTTGAGAAGCCTAATATCAAGGCTGCCGGGTCTAAAAAAAACCCCACAGCCCAGCAATGAAGATAACAGACAAAAATATCACGGTGATGCTGGGGACCTGGTCCTCGGGTATCACAGAAGGTTATGGAGCCCACATGCAGACTCAAGGCCCTGCCCCCCTGATAGGAGAGGGAAGTTGCCCCTGAAACAAAACCAGCCCCTCTCTTTCATCCTTTGCCTTCCTTGGGCCACCATGGGGGAAGGCACGCTGTTCCCCACTCCAAACAAGCAGTTTGTGACATCTAGTCCCAAATGTCTGGGTGTCTGGCCCAATGCCTACTCTCCTGATGACACAAAGAACTGGAGGGCACCAGCCAGGCCACTGGGCATCCCAGGAACCTCCAGCCTTTCCCCGAGGATTGCATTTCCAAACTCACACCATGGAGTTTCCAAACCCACACTGTGCCCTTCAGTCCTCCTGACATCTCGTTAAAAATGATAGGACTTGCCCTAGCTAGTTTGGCTCAGTGGATAGAGCATCAGCCTGCGGACTGAAGGGTCCCAGGTTTGATTCCGGTCAAGGGCACATGCCTGGGTTGTGGGCTCAATCCCCAGTAGGAGGCATGCAGGAGGCAGCCAGTCAATGATTCTCTCTCATCATTGATGTTTCTATCTCTTTCCTTCTCCCTTCCTTCTTCTCTGAAATCAATAAAAATCTATTTAAAAAAAAAATAGGACTTCTTACTCTGATTCTGTTAACCTCAAAATAAAACACCTTTCAAAGCGAGATGCAATAAGTATTTATTTGAGATCATAAAGAATAACTATTTGGGAAACATTGATTCAGGCAGAAACCCAAATAGCATTCCGACTAGGAGACACAAGCAAGGGGCGTTTATGAGAAGGGGGAGGGGAATGATTACGTCAACAGAAGGAAGGCATTTCAATTGGTGCAGAAAAGCTAACTTAAGGACGCTGATTCTGAACAAGGTTTTCAATTTTGAGTCCGGCAACCATCAGTAGCCATCAGTCTGGTGGTCATAGTATCTGCTTTCTTGTTATCTTTGCAAACAGTTCTTTGGGACACACTGTGGCATTAGGCCGGGTCCAAAGGTTATTTTGCCCAGTTTTAACATTCCCAAGGTTTGAGGCATAACATGTGCAAAGCAGTTCCGCTGGGATGGCAGCTCTGGCTCCATTTTAGAGCTGCTTCCTTTATATTGTTTTTTACAGTACAACTCGGAACACTTGGGGGCTGCAGGATGAATCATGCCTCCCCTGTAATTATGATGAAACATTGAATAATTCACACCCAGCTTCAAAAGTAACAGGAAATTGGTTCCTACTTATGCACCCATGTTCATAGCAGCATTATTCCCAATAGCCCTATGGCGGAAGCAACCCAACTGCCCATCGACAAATGAATGGATAATCAAAATGTGGCATATCCATGCAATGGAATATTATTCAGCCTTAAAAAGAAAGGACATTCTGACATGCTACAACATGGATGAACCTTGAGGACATCAGGCTAAGCAAAATAAGCCAGTCACAAAAAGACAAGCACTGTGTGATTGCATTGATATGAAGTCCCTAGAATAGTCAAATGCATAGGGACAGAAATAGAATGGTGGGTGCGAAGGTCGGAGGAGGGGTATCGGGGAGTTGGTGTTTAGTGGATACAGAGTTCTAGTTTAGGAAGATGAAGAGTTCTGGAGATGGCGGTGATGGCTGCACGATGTTGTAAATGTACTTGATAACACTGAGTTGCACAATTAAAAATGGCTAAAATTACAAATGTTATGTTATGTATATTTTAGCACAATAAAAAAGAGGGTCGGTTCTTCATTTTTGGCAGCATGTACCCGGGAACCCGAGGGCCATTCTCTGTTACTTTCCCTAGAAAAGCCTCTGGTGTCCCACAGACTTCGACCAGACCTTGCCATCTGAATTGTAGAACCTCTTCGATCTGAAAACCTACTTCTCAATACTTGGTATATTCATCGTTTGAGGAAAATATGGGACACAGGCTTGTTTTGAAAGCTTGGGAGTGTGTCTGGGCCATTGGCTCCTTCAGATGGACACACGTCAGCTAACCTAGACTGGGCCCGGGCCTTAGAGAAGGAGGTGGCACCTTTGCTCTGCCTGTGGAGGGCACCGCGCCTCCATCCTCATCAGGAGCACGCAGGCAGGGCTGTGCCCACTGGCCGGTGTCTTTGCTGTTACAGGTGGCAAACTTCTTTAGTGCATCCCTGGGATGTTCTAGGGAACATGACATTCCACTGGAGGGAGAGTGTCTATGAGTAAGTCAAGGCTGCAGTATGTCAGACGGTGAGAAGGGCTGTATTGAAAAACCAGACAGGGAAGACTGGGTGGTTTCCTATCTAACGGAGCATCATCAGATAAGGCCCAACTGAGAGGACGGTGTTGGGCCCATGTGGATGTTGACGAAAGAGTCCCTCGGGCAGGTGGAGTGGTAGGTGCAGAGGCCCTGCGATCAGCTCACTGACCCATGGGAACTCCACCGCAGGTATCTCTGCTCTTAATGTCATGACACCAGGGCCCTCAGCCCACATGGTGGTAAGCCACAGACTTAACACACTCTCAGGGGTAACTGTAAATTTCCATTCCTTCCCTCCCCAGCTCTCCCTCTCCATGGATGTTTGGGAGTATCCTATCACTAGGTCTTTCTTCTTCAGGGCAGGATCTTGATGCTTAATGATGTGCAGGACTTCCTGAGGATGTGTATGGTCTCCTCAGTCATTGTCACCTTAGTGAGAAATACGCAGGATGACAAAAGTCACAGCACAGGCATTGATCCAGTGAGATAAAATATCCTTCAATTGTCTGAATTTTTGTCATGTGTGTTTCCATTAACAAGTTATTTTTCAATTGTTTCTGTAATAGCATTATTATTATTATTATTATTATTATTATTTTTAATTGACCTGGACATAGAAACAGCTAAGTTGCAAGCTCCTTCAGGGCTGTGGTTGGCTCAGACACAGTAACAAAGCCCACCATGTAGAGTGGGCACTTCGGATTGGACGCTGCATGGACACATTGGTCTGTGCGGTGGAGCCTGCCTTCTCCTTTGGTGACTTTTTTCAATCCCCAGGAACTGACCAGCTCGGGGTGGCCACATGGGCTGTGGAATCTCACTTGACACCTGTGAGCCCAGCCGAGTTGTCCCAAGTTGGGAAGCCAGACACATGCTGTCATACCTCAAATGCTAGAGCTCAGGCACTTAAAAATTATAATTAAGTGTATGATTTTTCTTCTTGTGACTTTTGGAGGAAGAGTGAAAACCAAAATAAAGCGCTGAAACCCCCCCCTCCCCCCCCCCGCCACAAGTGGTTGCAGGCAGCTTATTGCCATTGCCCTTGAATTCCTACTGCCAGAACGCTGCCAATATCTGCCTGCTCGCCCCCTCATTTCCCCCTGGTTCCTGCTCTGATGTCACTTACTCATGCCCTGTTCCCCACCCCTGCTCTGGTCTTCACGATGCTTATCTCCATCTTACCTGTTATGCATTTATTTTGAGTCTGACTGTTGCCTGCCTCTTCCCATTGGAGGGCAAGTGTCTGTTTTGTCTGAAGTTCCTAACATTGTCTACCAAACACTCCATCAATATCTATTAAATACATCAAGAATGAATAACTTCCCACAGTAACATCAGGGATTTGAGAAAAACGAACATATGAAAAGTAGGAACATTCTAAGTATGTCCCAAGTGTGATATTAGTTTAGTCAATCTGTGTATTTCTTGTCTGTTGTATTTTTCAATGGGAACTGATATTCAGAGCAATGATCCTGAATATTGGAAATACATTAATTTTCTTGGTTAATTGACTCAACACATATTTACCGAGTGTCTACTACACACCTGGGGCCATGCTAAGTGCTGGGATCCAGTGGTTGATTAGAGGCAAGTAAAGTGTCATCTATCAAGGAGCTTCATGTGTAGGAAATGTGTGTTAACCCACCATTGTCAAAGTCAGTATGGAATATCAAGCTGAAGGGAGAGTTGTGAAGGAAAGGAACCCAACTCCTAACCCATCAGGTGCTTATTTCAAAATAAGAGCTTACAATAATTACAGTTTCATTTTTGACATTATTATGTTTCTCCAGATTATCTACTCTTAAAATGCTGAGCTACCCAGGACCCTGAAAATCCCTGGCTGAGGGAGAGATGGGTAGGCGATAGGCACCACAAAGGAGGCAGCAGAATGGTGGCATTCACTATCTTTTGTGGCATCACCAGAGGGTTATCACAAAGCCAGCTTAGGAGGAAAGTCTTGGAGGAAACTTCTTGGTGAAATGTGGCTGGAAGGATTGGGATACTGGCAGAAAATAACTCCAAGCTCAGCCACAAGCTGCCCCTAAGAGGTGTTGACTGGAGGGAAGAGTTGGCTTCCATGGCATGGTGTTGGGCATCAGGTGGATGAGAATAGCCTCCACACAGAAGCTAATCATGGGCGCGCACACACGTTGGCTGTAATTACATCAATGGTGAGGGTCATTTTCACCCTCTCTTCTTGTGAGACTCACATCACAGATTGTTTTGAAAATGACCTATCCTTCCTGACACTTACCTGAACAGAGTAACGATAGCAGGGAAATTTGTGCTGTGTTTGGTACTTGTTGAATTTGCGTGAATGAAATCGTCTTGTGATTTGACTCATTCATGTGATCTCCTTCTCTTTGCTCTGCCTTTTGAAATTCCAGCAATTTTATCACATTTTTCTTCACATCAGACCATAAAAAGAAAAAGGTAAAACCTCTGAGGTGAGCTGGATTAGAAAGAGACCCTGAAGTCATTACTACAAGGTTTGTGGCAATCATGAGGGAAGGGATGACACTGTCAGCACAGGGAATTTTCAAAGAAAATAACCACTGAGTGAGGAAACACTTTTTCTGTTTTTTTGTTTGTTTTTTGTGGGGACCTTAATTTCACATTTCCTGGCCATAACTGGACCCCTCCACAACTGAGGACACTGCTGGGCTGGTAAGTAAGAAATAACAAGAGGGGCCTGGCTGGCATGGCTCAGGGGTTGGGTGTCTACCTATGAACCAGGAGGTCATAGTTTGATTCCCAGTCAGGGCGCATGCCTGGGTTGTGGGTTCAGTCCCCAGTGTGGGGCATGCAGGAGGCAGCAGATCAATGATTCTCTCTCATCAATGATGTTTCTGTTTCTCTCTCCCTCTTTCTTCCTCTCTGAAATCAATAAAAATATATCTTTTAAAAAAGAAAGAAATAACAAGAAATGCTGGACACCAGTTTCCTCTGGGCTCTAGCCAGAGAGTTTGCATTTTTACTCAGCTTTCTCAGCTTGCAGCATAATTCTCTCAGCGATAAATAGCTACCATTGTTTGTTGTTGTTTTTTAAATACAAACACTCCCTATGGTATATGTATTGACCATATATAGCAGGAGCATAGGATACTTTTTATTCCACAAGACACTATACTGCATTGGGCACAACCAATAAAAATGAATGGAACTATGAGCAGATCCTGCAAACGTGTTTCAATCAGATTAGCAAATAGCCACTCCCTTGGGGTGGGTAACAGATAATCTTAGAACGTATTAGGCAGAATAAATGGAAGAGATTATCAGTCTGGGAGACTGGAGGCTGCTCAGGTGAAGACAGGCTGGGCTTTTGTGGACTGGTTTTACTCGCCAGCACGGCTGCACACAGTCTGCATTTCAATAAACTCCCTACGCACTTCGGTGACTTGTAGGTTGGTAAGTTGACCTGTAACAAAAAGTATGTGTTAGGACTTGATGGGATTGTTTGAAGCAAATTGCCTTCTGTGTATGTGGTGATGGCACAGTGCAAATCCTGGCCGCCCCAGGAGAGGCAGGTGGCTGAGGACAGGGTGGGAGGAGACTTCTTATTAAATACTCGTTAGTGCCCCTGGGATCTGTATCATGTGCAAACATTACTTACTTAGAAATAAAGGAAGAAAATGAAAAATGGCAGTGGAAAATGAATCACACGGAGATGTTTCTAAGGAATCAGGGTGTGCTCACTATCCACAGTTGGTAATAATCTGTGTTATTTCACTTGCGAGGCAATTGGTATGAGTCAATCCTTTGCTCACATATGAATATTAATACAGTAGATCACACTGTAGAGAGAATGGCATGGGAGTGTTCTCTCCAGCATTCATTAATGTGCCCTTTCTGGGATAAACTGACGTCACTGTTTGGTTAAACTTCCTTTCCAGGGACACTGGAGGTGGCCATGCTTGGCTGTCCACCCAGTGGTTGCTAGGTGATAGGTAGAATCAATCAAGTTGTGGTTGTTTGGAATACAAATGGTGTTTTGTGTACGGCCTAAATTAAGACCCAGTGTCACGTGCTGCCTTGACCTCTGGTGAAACTGGGAGAGTCCCAACCCTGCAACTATGGATCAGGTTCCCCAGCCAAACAGCTCTCCCTCCTCACAGGGACAGGCCCGGTGCCTGCTCATCCCTCAGTAGTGGGCTTCAGGGCCTTGCCGGCCTATGGAACTACTCAAAGAAGCCAACCACGTCCTTCCATGGGGGACAGGGGCACCCCATCATCCTGTCACTACCAAGCCCCTTCAACAGTGCCTGCTTGTCCATTCTGCCCAAGGGCACCCTGTGTGGCCCTGTGTGGTGTGTGGTGTCCCTTCCCCCAGATGGTGTATGTGTGACTATGACCTGCTATCTGTCGCGTCTGCCCAGTATAAGGAGTCGGATGCTTAGCCGTTCCCAGAACTCTACAGCAGGACCCCTGTCATCAGCAGTGTGAGGCAGAGGTGAGCAAACACTTCTGAATGTTGTCCTTTAACCGTGATACCAGAAACAAAGGAACTGTTTGCCAATAACCAAATCACGCCACTGGGCACATTTATAGTAAAATTTGGTAACCTGTTACTCCCTTTGTAAAATGCTCTCTTGGACTCTGGGAGCCTGCTCTTCCCGTTCCCACCTCCACTCAGATCTTTCCCTACCCGCTGCTGCTGCTGGCTCCTCTTTATTTAGACCGTCTCCCAAGTGTTGGTGTTTTTTATGGTCCCGTCCCTGACTCTTCTCACTCAGCCCGTCTCATCTGGACTTTCATTCATTTGCATGGCCAAGTTCTTCCAACACTCATCGCTTCCTTTTATGTCTCTTCTAGATAGAGAATAAACATATAACCATTAAAGTAAAACTGTTCCGGTTGGTACTGGCTACAATCCCTGCCATGGTGGGAGCGCCACGGCTGAAGCAGTGGAAGTGAGTTTGTAGGAGAAGTGAGGGCCAGGTGCGCAGGTGGCGTGTGCTTCTGGCAGGCTGTGGCCCGGCTGAGGACATGAGAAGTCATGAACGGGTCCCGGCATGGGCCAGGGCCTCCAAAGCCAACCGTGCTGAGGCCCCATCCGAGCAGAAAACCCTACTGAACAGAAATGCTCAGAAAATGGGATAGTTGGGGTAGATTTTAGATGGTTTCCCCGCCCTGATTAATATAGTTATCTCAGATAAGGATTTTCTTTATGAGAGATGCTATTAGAAGTCCTTGTACCCCGTGCGAGAGTATTTGTCTGCCTTTGTGAATATAGCGAAGGAAACACAGTTTGGTCTTTCTTTGCTGATTCTGGATGTTGCAGTTCTGTGAGTCATCATCCTGAATGTTAATTCTCACTACAAAAAGCTACAGGCCTGGGTACGTGTAGGAGGTAGAAGGTACCGGCTTGTACTTAGTGCGGCGTTTGCCTTCATGGTTACAAAAAATAAATGCCTGGTGCCTGCAATCTATATGATGGTCAGGTTTTGCTTTAAAATGTTGCAACTCCAAGTGTGGCCTGGCCCGGCCGCCCTGGCATCCATCACGGGAAGCTGCCGAGAAATGCAGAGTCCCAGGCCCGGCCCTGCTGTGGCAGAACCTGCCTCTCAATGACATTCATGGTGTCGGGCATGGACATTAAAGTCTGAAAAGCCCTCCTCTGAAACACTCTAGGAAGAAAAAAATCAAAGTGGGGTGGATAATAAAACACAATAGCAAAATGTTGAGAACTGTAAAAGCTGGATGCAAGGTATGTGTGTTTTATTACACTGTTCTCTCAACCATTGTGTGGTGAATTAAATACAAAATCCCTAGCATCCTCTCATTTGGTTCTTATTGATCTCTTACTGCTAAAAGTCAATTCCCCCCTAAAAAGTCAATCCTTTCCTCATGTAAAATCACAGTTTATTCAGGTATGATGTCCAATTTTCATTGTACATTAAACCAAATATACTTGTTAAATACTCACTGAACTGACTGGTGAGAAAAATAAATACAACCCACTTTAAAAAATGAATATTAGTAGGGTCTAGCATGTGTAAATCACACAAAAAATGCATAAAGGGCTTTCCTCTCTTTTATTAACTTAATTTTTATTGTTGACACTATTACAGATGCCCCCCCCCCTTTGCCCACCTCCTCTTATTTCGTTATTTAGCAAACACTTCTAAAGAGTTTACTATGTTCAAGGTACTTCCTCAGGAATTTACAGATATTAATCCATTTAATAAATTTTGTCCCTACAATGACCCTATCGCCAGGACAGCTTACAAAATACAGGATTCTGCGGTGGGCATGGCATTCCAGGGCTTGCTTCCAGAGGCACTGGGCCTGACCTGCATGGGGGTGGGAGGGGCCCGGAGCCTGGCAGCCCGACAGCCTGGGAGGTGCCACCCAGGCTGGTGAGGGCTCTTCCTCACCCCCCAAAACCTGTTAGGAGCTAATGATAGTGATTGCAGGCGCCTTTGCTCAGCAGACCGAAATGGGCAAGCCCTGGTCACCAGCTGACTTGGTGGCTTGGAACGCCCACTTAAATCCTCTAAATACATAGCTCTGGGAAGCTGAGATGCACATGATGGAATTAAGGAAAACGTAGAATTTAATCACCACTCTTTCTCCCCCTTTTCCCCACCAAAATGTAAAAATGACCTAGAGAGTCAGAGAACTGGCAACCACACTGCCTTACACGTCTTGAGAGTCAGGGCCTAAAAGAAATCACATTCTGAAAAAGTATTCATTTTCATAAAGTGTAGAGAGTATGACCTGCAGAACTTGCACACTATTTTTTCCAGAACTGGGAACTGTATTAATGTCATCAGGCATTGTTTTTAGGTTGGGATATCAAAAGGAACTTTAGTGGATGTGATGCCCTCCTGGCTCGGTTTTAAATACCATAGCAAATGGAAATGCCTCTTTAAATGATGGGGCCCAACACAGTGAGGGATGGAAAAATGGGACGCGGATACACACCCGGTACAATTGAGCAATGACTTAACATTTCCACTGTTCACACTCACATTTTCACTCCTAGGACTTTGTGCTACAGAAATACCCACTCTCTGTGAAGAATGCTTATGGCAGGGCTGTTTGTAAAAATTGCACATGATTTATTGCAAAAAAAAATGTTGGAAGAAACTCAAATGCCCTTCAGTCACAGATTGGTTAAAAAATAAAGTACAAAACCATTTGCACAAGGAAATAAGATGCATCAACTGAAAAGCAAGAGAATAAAGTGGATCTATTTGTCCTAGCGTAGAAAGATAGCTACAATTTATTGTTAAGTAAAAACTCAAGTTGTGAAACTGTATGAAGAATGTGATTCCATTTTTGTTTAAAAATGATAAGATAGGATAATAAATAAATAGAAAAAGAGGCTGAAGGCATATGCATCAGGCTGTCCACAGTGATGCTCCTAGGATATGAGCCAGCAGGGAACACTCCCATGCACGGGGACAATAATGCTTCCTACATTTTTAATTTTGTGGCTTATCTGAGGAATCTTATAATCCACATTTTCTCTATTTGTAAAAAATATGATGGTATTTGCTTCAGAGAGAGAAATCATTGTGTAGAAGAGACATGTGTGCCCAAAGCAGAAAAAAAAGAAATCTGAGAGGGAAAAGAGAGAGAAAAAAACCCCATCAAAAAAACACTTGGTTTTGAGAGCTATCTTAACCACAAAGGTTATGTAATTCATGACGAAAGTTAAAAATAATGGTAAAATGGAAGCATAACTGCTAGTATTTTAGTTTCCATGCATATTTAATGTGACCTTTCTTTACTCTTTGTTTTTAAATCCTCACCCAAGGATATGTTTATTGATTTGAGAGAGAGAGAGAGAGAGAGAGAGAAACATCAATAAGCTGAGGCCTCCTATACACCCCTGGACTAAGGATAGAACCCGCAACCTCAGTTTGTGCCCTGACCGGGGATCAAACCCACAACCTTTTGGTGTATGGGATGACACTCCAACCGCCTGAGCCATCCAGCCAGGGCTTTACTCTTCTTCATTCATTTTAATGACTATAATTAAGAAGAATTTCTTTTCTTCTCCCTCTCCTTCCTTCCTTCCTTCCTTCCTTCCTTCCTTCCTTCCTTCCTTCCTTCCTCTCTTTTTTCTTCCTTCCTGCTTCTCTATTTCTTCTCTTTTTTCTTCCTTCCTGCTTCTCTATTTCTTTATTCTTATTTCTTTCTAAGATAGAGCTTTATGCATGGTGCACCTATATATGGTACCCCTGTCAATTCACAATGGCAGTGATGAGGAAATGGAAATGAACTCTACGCTGAAGGATCTGCTTCCTGTGACTGAGTCTGGGATCAGCTGTCACCCATGGAGCCGTGTGGACCAGTGCCTTTGAGATGAGCCAGACTGAGGTCCAGTGGCAGCTGGATTGTCACACCCAACTCTGACATGTGGTCTGAATGCAGATGCCGCTGAGACAGAGGGCAGAGAGCCCTCAGGGCTTCAAGGGGTGATACCCTCCCTGGGGCTATTGGAAGGGACTACATCTCTAGCTTCATGCCAGGCAGGGGTGACCCAGATAAAGCCAAGCCTTTTTTGAGATGGTCCCTCTGTCTCTGCTGCAGTTCCGGGGAAGGGGGAGCACTCGTCCATACCTCCCACTGATGAGCAATCTCTTGATGAGAGCTTCCCTCAACCACAGGAAAGAAGTCCCTCCTTCATTTGAGAATGGACTCGGAGGCTATGACTGGGGCAAGGGGACTGGGACAGGATGGCTGCCGGGTGATGGTGGCATTGCCGTGGAGGTTATGATGGAGGTGGAGGGGGCGCATGGGCCAGGATGGATGGCGGCGACAGTCCTACATAGGTTATGAAGCCAAAGTCATTCTCTCCTCTGAGCTTGATGCTGCTTCATTTGGGATAAGCCATAGTCTAAAGAAGTGGCTTAAAATGGGAATGAGATGAGAACAGAAGCTGTAATCTGGTAATATTTTCACTATTTTGTTTACATGGAAGTTGAGTTAAGCAGAAATCAATAAGGAAGAAAGTGAAAACACAAATAAAAATTCATTCTGAGAAGTCTTAAGCAGCATATGGCAAGCCGTAGATGGTTCAGAAAAACAAAGACCCCAAGAGCGCTGTCCACATGCTAGAAACGGGAGCAGAACCAGCATTTCCTGCAAAACACCTTGCTTGGGACACCAGGTGATGATTTCAGAAAAAATAAACCTGAACGTGAGCTTGTCACCCTGGGCTGGGATTTGGATAGAGCAGCCTTGGAAAATTATACTACAATCAAATGTATCAAATTCTATAACCAGCAATTTCAAATTGTGCATTCCAAATTGATATATTCTACACAAATAAAAGGATCTGATTTTGGGCTTTGAAATCAGCCGCCTGCCTTCTGTTTGCTGTACAATGCCATCTGACTTCCTAAAAAGCGCGGTGCCTTTTTTCCCTCCTGCACCTGCTTAGCTTCAAGAATGCCAGCAGCTCATCTCAGACAGACAGCGATGCTAGGGCTGCGATCACCTGACAACACCAGGGAAAAGCAAGGTGGGGGAGAAGGGAGGGCAGGATGCTGATGGGCTCTGGGGCAGGAAAGGTCCTGGGAACCGGACAGTCTGGGGCATCGTCACCTTCACCAGGGTCACCTTCACCGTCTCCCAAGTCACCTGGGAGCCAAGGGCTAGGCTTGTTCTTTGTGAGGAGAAGCTCCGGTATAGCAACTGTTCCAGACTGATAAGAGGGGCTGGATCCCATGCAGGACTTAGAATTCCTCCTACTTATGCAAATGTTCCCCAGGATGAATTCACAGTTCAAGTCAGCATCACAGAGGGGCGAATACATTATCCACACATCACCAGACAATATCGTGGAAGCACCAGTTAGATCTTTAGTCTGTGTGACTTTAGGGAAGTTGCTTACATTCTCTGACCCTCAATTTCCCCATCTGCAAAATGGGTTGTTCATGGTGCCTCCTTCCTGGGGTTGTGGTGAGGATCAAAGGATGAAGTGCATGTCAAGTGCTCAGAACAGGGCCTGGCATAAATGTAGCTTAGCTGCCACTACGACTACTGCTGTCATTATTGTTACAGTCATCTTTTCTTAAGAGATCATATATTTTAAAGAAAAAAATGATAGCCTAGATATTCTACCAAAATCCACAGACTACCCAAAACTAATATCATTATCTAAGGAGAAACAAGGACATGAAACTGCTTACAGTCTAGAATGACAAACAATAAATTTACTATAGGGTTAAAAAAATTTTCATAAATAGAAGTATAAAAAGATCCAATTTATTTGCTTTAAAAATTATTGGTAAGAAGAAAAGCTATATCTAATGAGCAAAGGAAAGAATAATCATGCTACTTCAGTTTTATGGTACCTGTTTTCAGAGAAAGTTTGGGGCAGAGTGGAACGGGGCTGTGGAGGAGGTCTGAGCAGGGGAAAGAAAGGCGTGAGAAGGAGGACCACGGGAGGGCTGGCCATGGAGCTACAGAGACGGGGCAGGATGCGCAGTGAAGAGGGGCCTGTGGCTCAGCACCTTTTGGGGAGCCCTCCAGGAGGGCCTGGGGCAGCTGGCCATCTGCAGGTGGTCTGCAGGAAGCTGTGGATGTGTGAGCCTCAAACCAACCTTCCCCTGACCTCACCATGCTGAGAAACATCACCTGGGCATTTCACAGCCGCCCTTTATGCCTGTCTGATTTCAGTTTTAGATCGCAAACTTATTTTGGAAATACAGGTTCATTTTTTTTTCTTACAAAACTTGGGAAGATGTTGCTCAATTACCTCGTTTAATTTCTTGCTGCTGGACCTCAGAGAGGTCAGTGAACTTTCCCTACCACCCCACTCTCTCTGTCTAGGGCACGTGTGCCTGGGAGATGGAGACCCAGCCATCTCCCCTTTTTCAGGGAGCCCTTCCCTGCTGTCCATCCTCATGCTGGACGCTTCCCTGCTCTGTGTCCCACCCCTTGAGGATTCCGACTGCTTGTTAGGCATCAGTATATACCACCCCTTATTATTCGTTATTTATATGGTTTACTTCTATGCACACTATCTCTTCCCTTAGAGCAGAGACCTAGGGGTATCCTCAGAGCCTTCCCTCTCCTTCCTTGCTTAGCAGAGTGCAGCACCCACCGACAAATGGATTAATTAAGTTCAGAGAAAGAACTAAACTGGGAATCAAAATAAATTTAGGCATTTGAGATGAAGATGGAAAATGTACATATAGAGACATTTTCTAGAAAAGACTGGGAACATGGAACTAAAGTTTAGGTGAGCAGGTCAGAATGAAGGTGATGGGATGAAAGTGACCAGATTGAATCAAGAGGGCAAGGCCCCCAACCAGAGCTGACCTCAATCTTAGCCAAAATCCTTATGTCTCTCCTGTCTTCGTGGAAGTCTATTTACTAAATATTTTAATTCACAGTGTCCAGTACATGGTAGGTGTTCAATAAATATTTTCTAAATGCGAAAAAAATGAATAAATGCTCTTTCCTGAAAATACAATAAAAATAAAGTATTAGATAAGGGCAGGGCAAGTTTGTACAATTTAGGAGTTTAGGAGGATTGTACCAAGAGCTGTTTTGATGGAAAATGATAACTCACAAGTCTGTCTCTATCCCTCTCTGTGGTGGAGAACAGTCATGCTGAGCAAATTGTAGTAGATGGGACTGTAACCACGGAGGGCAGACACATGTGCGCAGACTCTGATGGAGGTAAGTCCCCCACACGTGGAAGTAGCTCGGTACCCCTGCAGGAGTAATGCAGGAAATGTGGGGCACCAACCTTCGATGTTGGTAAGCCAGGGGTTACTTGTGATTATACTAGTATTATCAGAAAGCACTTGCATCCAAAATAATATATATATATTTTTTTTCCAAAATAATATTTTTGCCTGTTTTCCTCTGCACCTCTTTGCAATTGTGCAGGAAATATAAAATAGTACTTATGATTCCAAAATAGGGTTTACATCTGCCTCCTGAAACCCTTCTGCTACTAGAAATATTTTGATAGTTACACATTTTTGCTTATATTGAATACCAAGAGAATGCCTGATTTTGACCCAAACTGGATTTCACATATGCCTATCTGAGCTACAGAACAGAGCAATGACTTCCATTTGGGGAGAGAAATATGAGGAAAATATAATTACTCGGTCTCCTACTCTACCTGTGAAGGAGTCATATGCAAGGATTGATATTTTAAGTCTGTTTCATGGAGGAAAGTTTTGGGACCTGGAGTGGGTGATGGAAATTTTCAATGTGTGTTCCTTAAGGAACAGTCTTATTGACTTTAACAATCTTTCCTGCGGAATAGGCCCTGAACAAATATTCAGTGAGTTGGATCAATTGACTAGACCCCGAAGTCCAGTGATTTCTGGCAACTACTTGATAACTAGGTTTCTGGGGAGCCATCTGGCTCTGAAGATGCTCCTTTCCCTTCCCTTCCAGGTGAATGATGGGCTACGCTGCTCTTTGTAAATAAGGAGCTGCCGATTCAAGGGGGGTTGAAAAAAGAAAGGGGGTACTGCCATTCCAGCGTTGGTAGGCACAGCCTAGGTGGAGAGTCTAGACCCAGATCCCAGTGGGGTACGGGGCCACTGCAATGTCTCCATAACACTGTTGAGAGGAGGCACCATCCAGGCCAGCAGTAGCAGCCTCATTAGAAATGCACATTATCAGGCCCCATCAGGCCCATTGAATCAGAAACCTTGGGGACACGCTGGCCATCTGGGTTTTAACACATCCTCCAGGTAAACCTCAAGCATACTCAGGTGTGCACATCACCAGTGTGCACTTCTTCGCCTCCTTCCAGCGAGGAAGACTGTGTTTTGTTCCATTTAAATAATTATGCTGTGGAGAGGGCTCCAGTTGGCCCTGAAGAACTACCATAGACCCTCCCTTAGGCAGCAGGACCCAGCTGAAGCCACTCTGGGCTACAAGATGAGTCTACCTCTCTCGCTTAGAGCATGTGCCTCTACCTATGTCCCTCTGTGCTTTACCTCCAAGACACAGGTAGTTTTTGTTTCTCCTGATCATACTATGCTACCCACAGGGGAGAACTCAAACAAACCTTTAGTATCAAGATATCAATGGAAGCCAAGATCCACCAAGAAAGCTCTCATAGCATATATTAGTTCTTGGCTGCTGAAATGTCACATGAGGCTAAATGTTCACAACAAGAAGATAAAATTAGTCATTCAAGGCCAAATTCAGGGCTAAGCCCCCTCCTCCTAGCTGATCTGATAATGTCCCTAGGCTTGCCATAGAATGTGGGTTGCTATGGTGATAGTAGGAGATGAGAGAGAATTTGGAAAAAGACTATAAAATGTTGCAAGTCAAGAAAAAATTCTTATGGCTTAAAATACTTGATCTGAATGAAGGCAGGTGACTCCCACTGCCCAGTTCCCATAATGTAGTTGTCATCATTACACAGGTCAAACTTCCTAATCTTTGAGATAAAGCAGCATCTTCTTTTCTTAACACCTCCCTCATTACAAGCTAACTCCATGACACATGATGTAGTTGCATTTGAGAAAACACAATTGTGCTGTCTGCAGTTGTATTGGAGAAACTATGATTTAATGGGTGGGATTTACTGATTGCTCTGAAGACATCTCAGGTCCAGGCTGCACTTGCTTTCACACACTGCCACAGAGAGTAGGAAGCAGTTGTTTCAGAAGGATTGTCACTCAATAAGCACGAAATTACATTTAATCACAAATTTAATGTAAATGAATGTAATCAGGTAATTAGAATGTGTAGTGGCGTGATATTTACCACATGTATCAATGCACTTATAATGTTGTGTAAAATTATGTTAAAAATTCTTATTGAACTTTGTAAAAAAAGGCACTGTTCAGCAAAAGCAGATGATTTTAAAGTTCAACATCTTGATCACTTCAACATTTCATTTATGAAATGCTGTGTTTAGCCAATACTTTTAACAATTTGCTAAATATATTTTGTAAAAATCAAACAATTTCATAGTTAGTGGAGTGCTAAAAAAGCCCTGGGATCTATTCTCTTGGCTGCATATAGCTCAAACAGCTGAAACCATTTTAAAAATATGCTTCATTATAAATCATTGAAAATAGGAATTCAGCACAGAAATGCTGACACAATCCTTTATTCCAAATGAGGGCCTTAAGCACCACCAGATTCCTAAATGTGACCAAATGACAGTATCCGACGTGACTACTTGGGCAGAAACGATGCCGACAGCGCTGCTTGTAGAGGGCCCATCTACACAGTTGCAATCTGCCATCTTCAAAGTGAGGTGACCCAGCAGAGGTTACATCTGCTTTCCCAAAGGTACCTGTGGGCACACCTTGATGTTGTGTGGCAGTTTCTAAAGGTGTTTCCAGGAGCTCCTGGGAAGGCTCTCCAGATACAGGTCTCAGGGCTGTCTTGGGGCACATAGTGGGAGCTCCTGGGGAGCCCGGATCTTCAACATCCCCTGCCAAGGTTCTGAGACCCCAAGAAGTGAGGTCTGTTCCTATCCTCACAGCCTGGTGAGAGCATGCCAGGGTCAAGGACTCGAACTTATATCCCAAGCCCACATTTGACTATGTCACACTGTCTCTCCATGGGAGGGGTGGAGAATATGGGTTAAAGGGTGGGGAACCTTATTTCTGCCAAGGGACATTTGGATATTTATAACATCATTCGAAGGCCATATACAATTATCTACTTAAAATTTAGCCTACTGTATTTGGTCAAACATTTAATGAACTCACCCCTAATACCTTGGCAGGGCCAGACCATATGATTTTGCAGGCCTTGTATAGCCCTCGGGCCAGGCGTTCCCCACCCCTGTTAAAAGGAAAACCCCACTGAGGAATGGCAAGCTGCACAGAACTGTGCCTGCCTGGATGGATGGGGGCCCCAGGGGAAGAGGCAAAGGAGGGAGCTTGTCTCCCAGGCACAGGCGGGAAGGGGGTGGGGCTGCTCGGGTTCTTGGCCTCGCAGAAGCATTTTGTGTCGCTTGCATGCCTGCCAGCCTGGCTGAAGAGAGCTCTGATAGCAGACGGCTTTGTTCCTAATGTCTTTCTTTAGCTGCAGGACTGTGCCCTTTGCCCAGGTCTAGTTTCAACAGGTGCCAGGGACTTAGTGGGTCAAAACAGAAAGGCGCATTCATCCTTAAATCGCTGCTGTCCCCCAGCACTACTCATCAAAGTACAGCCATGCCTCCTCCCTTCCATTTGGGCACAAGTCTCCTGTCGGGCACAATGATTTATTCATGTCTCCTCAAAGATGAGTATCATATGGGACTCATTATATGATGGATTTCAGCTCATCTGAATGATTGCACTGCCCGTGTGGGACCTGTCGGAGGCTCGGGCCCTGGGAACTGGACACCTAACACCAGAGACTCCGTGGGAACCCTGTCCCTGGATGAGCCCATCCTGGAGGCTCGGAGGCATGTCAGCACAGCCTTGGGGCTTGGCTTTGCATGAAGGAGCCGGCGCAGGGACGTCTGGCCTCAGGGAGAGCCAACTGCCCAGTTTTCACGTGCATAGCTCTCTAGGAGCAGCTGGACCCTTCACGGGGCTTCCAGAAGCCATGTGTCCCCTCAGTGTGCAGACTGAGCCTTCCAGAAGCTGCTCTCAGCTCTCTCAGGCCTCAGTGCTTTGCTGATGGAGAGTTGGAAGTGTGTAGCGATGAGATGTCCAGACTCCCTCCTACATAGTAGCTTGTATTCTGCCCCAGAACTCAGTGGAGAGTCATTGAATTTCTAAAGATGAGGTTGGCCCAGGCAAATCTCAAAGAAAGTGTAATTCAACCTTCATCTTGACCATAAGAACACATAGTAAGGCACAGTGGGGTGTCAATCACCATTCCCACCAGAGAAGGCAGGTAGGATCAAATGGGATTTGTGGGCGTGCTCTGGGAGAAGTCTCTAGGGAAGTTACCAGGGGCCAGATCCTGATGGGTTTCCCAGGTCTCTGGCAATGGGAAACCATTGATGAATTTCAAGCCAGAGACTGACATGATTAGACTGGCCTCTAGCAAGTGGACTCTGATATCTGAGCAGACGGTGCTTTGAGCCACGTGGGACTGTGAGCGGGGTGACTGGCTAGGAGACTATTGTGTAAAATTCAGGCAGAACATGATACAGACAGAACTAAGGACCCAAATACCAGATGAAGGCAGGTTTAGCAAGAACACATTCTAGAGAAAGAAAGATTTCCAGTAGAGAATGCTTAATCTCCAACTCCATTCCCTGTGCCAGAACTAAGCCAGGAAACACTATGACAAGACCCTGATGTGCATAGAACCAAGGTCAGCCAGAAGGAGGCAGTCCCTGCTGGGCTGCCAAGCTGAGGAACTTATTGCTAGGAGGCCTCTCTCACAATTTTGTGAAGGCTGCTGACTTCAAGGTAGTTGGATCTACAGGTCACTTACAATTACGTACCAAGGACCTTTTTAAAGAAAGTATTGTAATAGCATCTCATTGACACTCTATGCAGTACAGCGACTTGATGTATATTTCATAGTCCTAAAAAAAGTCACCTCCAGGAAAAGAGGGAACGTGAGAGTTCTGTCCTCTTCTGTGCTAACATTCCAAGGCAGTCAGGACCAGTGCCGATAGGCATGATTCCTAACAGCTCTGACTCCCACTGGATGAGACTGTCCTTGGATACTGAATTGTGACTTCTGTCCCTAGGGCACCCACGGCCCCAGGATGCTAGGTTCCTGGGTGGTTTCTGCAAGGTGACAGAGAGATACATATCTGAAGAGGGTGCTTCTAAAGTCCTTCCATTCATTTGTCTTGAAGTTTTTGAAGTTAAGGAGCCTGGTCCTCCAGGCTGGGATTCAGGCCAGGCTCTCTACAGGAGAAGCAGATGAGCACTGACCCTTCCCGCTGGATGCACTGCAGTGTCAGATCTGCACGAATTTGAAGGGTCTTAAGATGTAGCGGGGAGGCAACATCAAAGTTTAGAAGTTTAACCCTGGATTATTGGGGATCTTGAGGAAGAAGGAGTCCAGGTGAACATCAGTTCAACACAGAGATTCAAGCAAATGTCCTGGGTCAGACTTGTGGATGATCAGAATGGTTTACTGAGTTTCTGAAGCAGAATCAGTCTCTAGTCGAGTGGGCAGAGCACAGAGAAGCACGGGGAATGACAACGAAGCATGTTTCCTGGAGCCCCTGGCTTTCTCCCACTGAAATTATAAATATGAAATGGTTCTGGGTTCCAGAGGGAGGGAGTGAAAGGACAACTCTATGAAACAATGTTAATCCTGGGAATGTAACCCCACCACCTATCCTTGAACCCCCTGGTTTGGCTCATCAACAATGTAAAGAGATCCTAGAGACTGACCATGAATTTCAGGGAACGAGCAGACTGTGCCCACCTGGCCGGGCTGGCTCCATATTGTGTCCATGCTGGAGGCTCTTTCTCAGTCAACCCCTACTGTGTGCAGTCATTGATCTGGCTCACACAGCTCTTTTCTACCTCTGCTCATTTTGGCCACCAACATCTGTTACCTTCATTTGGCAGAGCCACAGTTCACACTATTGTCCAACTAGAGGGTGTTTAAAATTTCCAGTATTGTCTCATGCCGGCGAGGTAGAATATAAACAGGTGGGTGGGCCTGATCTTAATTCATATATTGAAATTTCTCCTATTGATGACATATTACAATACAGCTAAAGTTCTGTCTTCTTTATTAATTTTATGTTGAAAGAGGATGGGCCAGCACAAAGGAAAGCATTCAGGGACCCTCTCAGACAATCCCCTTCCTTGGAGTCCAGTTATAGGAGGAACAGGGAAAGTCCTGTCTCAACCGACATTTGCTTTGGTCCTGCAAGTCTCTGTGATTAAAAGGGAGGCCACTGATGAATTGATACCTTTGGATAATGGAGATAATATCCACTATGAAATGCCCTTGCCCTTCCATAGTTCATTAAAAAGGAATAGGAACACACATAGGGTTGTAAAGAGGTTCCTCTTGGCTATTCATCCAGCTCAAGATACCTTTCTCCAGTGGTACCTGCAGTGTTATCTCCTCCAGGTGTTACCTGCAATGCTGCCAAGGCCTTGCTCAGTGCTCCTCATACTTGAAAATGCTGCACAAATTCCCTAGGACTTCTGGTGAGATGCAGAGTCTGATTCCGTGGGCCTGGGGGCAGGGGTGGGCCTGAGATGCTGCATCTGTAAGAAACTCCCAAGCTCCATGGACCACACTTGACTATGGATGGTCTAAGACTTTGGTACTTGCCTGAGAAGTACCTGATCGCTGAATAAATTGCCTTTAAACTCAGGTGCCCTTACTCACTGGACCTTAAGGGGTAGACACCAAGGGCTTCTTTGACCTGAGTGTCTATTGTGGATTGGGTCTCTGTCACCCCTATCAGTCACAAAGTCACATAAGAATTTCCAGTGTGGCCATGATGTTGAGATAAGTCTGTGAAAGTCATCCAAGGGTCCCACTTGAATCTCCCTGGGACGCTGGCTGAGAACTGATGCCTGGCACACAGCTGGATCTTCCCTCGGGGTACAACCGGTCTCTTTGCCCCACGGAGGTAGTTGAGTATATAGAGTTTGTCCACTAGTGTTAAGACATGGTGGCAGGTCTTCACGCTTAAGAACGTTTTAATGAAAAGCAACCCTATCAACAGGGGACTGAGAATCAGTGCAATAGTTGTTTATTATTCAATTTAATTTGGTGTAGAAAATAAAAGGGACTTTCATTTTTTATAAACTGATATTTGACACTTACAGTTCTAAATCCCCTCCCACTGCCTTCTAAAAAGAACCTACTAATCAATCAATTAGGTGCTGACAGGAGAAGGAAAATTCCTCTGATTATTGGGCAATCATTTTTGTAGACACAGCCCTGTGAGGAAGGCATGTGGGAGTAATTTCTGATGACACTGTCTGCGATAGAGAGTTCTAAGGCAGATAAATCATTGGCTTCAGCTTGATAAGACTTGTTGTGGCGACACTATGGGTCTCTCAGCTGCTCAGAATGGAAGGATGGCCATGAGGGCTGGTCAGTTCCAGGCATTAAGTAGAGATGCTGTGGGATCATCTGCAGCCCCATGAAGGGGGCAGCGACAACACCCATTGGACCGGGGCTGCCTTTAGGAAACCACTTGTCCCCTTAATAAGGCAGCTCCCAGCCCCTCAGGATAAGCCCTGGGGACAGACTCTCCATGTGGGCAGGTGGGGCCTGAAGCTCAAGCAATTCCCCTTGATTTCTCACACCTGAGGGGAAGGCTGTAGCGTTCAGGATGACCTCACTACACGCTCAGGGATGGGGGATTACAGAGGAGAGATGTTAGCCCTGATGCCCCAGATGTGGCACCTTCCTGCAGATGCGTGGAGCAGGCTTCCCTCCTCACCACGCACCCCTCCTGGAGCAGCTTTCTCTGAACCACCCAGGCCCTATCTCCTCGGGGCTCCAGCCTTCCAGTGCACGGCACCCTCCAGTTGAAGCCCACCCCCCAGTGAGCACTTTCTGTCCCAGGAGCCATCTGCCAATACCCCCGTGACTGACATCAGGGGAGATTTCACATTCTCTGACTATGGTCCAACAGAACAACAGAAAAGACACACCCAGAATTTGAGTGTCTCTTTCCTTACAATTTCTAGTGAGAAATGGGATCAAGAACCAAGTACCTACCCATTGCCTTTCTAATAACTTCCTCTCAAAGCCACAAAGCAAAGGTGACATTTTACACGTCCAGCTCCATGTGCATGCGATTGGATTTGAGGCTGTAATTTGGATTAGTTTAAGAAGCATTTATTGGGCACCAACTGTGTACATCATGCCAAATCTAAGAGCTGAGTTGGTGGCTGCCTGGCCTGAGGACTCACATCCTGGCAGGGAAAGCAAACCCAGTGTCATAATGATAGCACACGCGGCCCTGGGCTCCATGGGGGCTTAGCGAGTGCCCTGGGAAAATGCCAGAACCAGTGAATGGCTTGGCCAGGGTGGGGGCGGTTATGGGAAAGGAGGGAGGAGGTTGGGGAACTCTTCACAAGGGCAGTGATATGTGAGCTCAGCCTGGAAAGTCAAGGAGGAATTTGTCCTGGGCGCCAGTATCAGGAACCGGAAGTCTCATTGCAGATTGCAGTTGTGTTTTCTGGGACAGTTTTTCATATCAGTCGGCTATTACTGCCGACAGAGGGATAATAAAAGATAGGAGAAATGTCAGCCTTTGGCAGTGAAGAGTGCCCAGGATGGTGATCCAGGCATAGCGCAGGGGGGCAACGGATGCTTTCTGATTGATTGAACAAGAAGGATTAGGTCTTGGAATCTTTACAATTTAAATATATATATAT